>NW_015164286.1:148536-174116 GCF_001447785.1 Gekko japonicus
AGATTCGGGCGCAAGGGGGGGGGAGACACGCGTAGGGAAGAGCCATGCGATTCGCCGCACTCCCCAGCACGTGATCTGGGGTGGGGGTGGTGAGACTTCCGTGGAAGGGGGGGGGTCCGTTCCTTGGGAGGAGCGAACAGGAGAGGCCTGGAGGGAAAAGGGTGGGGGGATTTGTGGGATCTGGCGGCTCTTGTTGGTTGCTACTTGGCTTTTCTTTTCTTTTTAAACTATTCTGTTGCTGTTTTGAATTGTCGCTTTAACTGCTTAGGTCTGCCCTGCTTCAGTCCAATCTCAGCTACGCTGATCCCCAGTTCCTTCTGCCCCTTGACTCTAACCAGCCCTTCCTGGCTACAAAACTGAAAAGTATGCAGACCACGGGAGAGTGATTTCAGCTAAGCATACCTTTATTTAGTCAGGAACAAAGACAACTGACCGGCTGGCAGGCCGGCTTAGTTCAGAAAACCCGCCACCAAGCACACCTAAACACACACCCCACTCCCCATAGGCTATTTACAGTAACCGAGAGACCTATTGGCCTCCCAGCTGGGGACCGAGCCCTTTCATTGAACCTGGCTACGATCCTACTGGCCCATTGTCTTTTGGCATGAAGCTAGTGAGGTTTGTGCCTGGCCAGTCCGGGCAAGTCCAGACATGTCAGCCTGGATACATTACAAAAACCAACCCTTTCTACCTATATGGCAGTGATGGCAAACCTTTTAGAGACCGAGTGCCCAAACTGCCACCCAAACCCCACTTATTTATCGCAAAGTGCCAACACGGCAATTTAACCTGAATACTCAGGTTTTACTTTAGAAAAAAACTCATACATTAACTTAAGATGATCCAAACAAAGTAAGGAAAGCAATCCCAAATGCTTTCATTTACTTAAAATTATTTGGCAGAGAATTCCACACTTTAATGATGGTCTGGGCCTGGCTGGGGCAATGGCACGCGTGCCCACAGAGAGGGCTCTGAGTGCCACCTCTGGCACCCGTGCCATAGGTTTGCCACCACTGCTATATGGAATGGTACTAAACCAACCCTTTCTACCTATATATGTGGCTGAGGACATTCTGTTTCACTGTATCTGAAGAAGTTTTATTCACTCATAATACTCTGACTCTCGGTCAAAGAAAGAGGACCCTGTGAGAGGGGAGATGTCATGAACTCCTTCACTGAGACAATTTGCGGAAATACTTCATGTATGAAAGGGAATACCTCCTCCGCTCCCCCCCTCTCTCTTTCCCCCCACAACCCAGCCTGAGTGTGTGACTGGACCAAGGGCACATCACGTGCTTTGTGGCAAAGTGGAGATTTAAACTCTGCACACACTAACAACCACACCACTCACATACTGGAGACTCCCTGTGAATCTCCAAAGGCATCTCGGAATCCACAGGATCCACATCCTGGCTTCTCAGATACCTTGATCTGAAATTATGGGAGCATTTGTGTGCTTGACGTACAATCCAGGACCACAGAATTGCCTCACTTTTTATAGTTCATGAACCAGTTTTATCTTCATCACCACCACCACCCCGTCATACAGACGCCCAGAGACAATAATCCTGTACTCAGTATAATAAGACAGTAAGGAAAAAAGGCTATTCCCATATTCCCATATTTTCCTACCTCAGGCCTTACATCATCCTTTAAGGATTGTATAATCCTGAATCTACTATATAGGTCCAACACTTTTTTGAGCAACACTGCTTTTAACTTAAGGAATATTTCAGTGGGAACATTTGGCTATACAATCTCAGGAGAATGTATAGTTGACCAGAGAGAAGTACTACTGGACATGTGATTGCACTGGAGGTTTCATTTGTATTTTTGCCCAGTAGTTAAACTTTGGAACATTTGTTTTCTGGTCTTTATCTCATATTTTGTATATGTATGATTAGCCAACATGTTCTATTTGCATTAGACCTCTGAGGAAGGCCTGTGTAGGCTGAAACGCATTAGGTCTATTTTATCAGCCTTTGTATTTTTATATTTGTATATGAGGTATGAATGGGCCCGTATTTGTGATTTTAATTTGTGTTTAATAAATACATGTATATTTTTGTGTGTTTCATAATTAGATTTTTAGAGTTGGCCCTCTTCCATTCTTGACTAACCTTTTTAGGTTCTGAATTCTAGGTTTTAGGTTCAATTCCCCCCCCCTTTTTTTTTGTGTCTGTCTTTGTGTCCACATATCAAGATGCCTGGTATTTGGACTCCTGGGGCACCCCTACGATGTCCATTGCTGGTGTCAGGTATTCCAAGAACTCAGCACCAACACACAGGACCTTAAGTAGGTTCAGTTTATTGATCAGAGTAAAGGACACTCCATGAACTCGTGTGTCAGGAATAACCCAAAATGTGCGGGTAAAACAGTTATACCTCAATCATACAAGACCCCCTGATCAGTAGAAGCCAATAAGCAAACGCCTGTAAGCGCGGGGAAAAGCGAACGGACTAGGCAAGGGCGGGAGGCTGTTAAGGAGCGGAGCCAGGTGAACCAGGCGCTCAAGGCCAAAACCAGATAACAAGGGAACAGGGGAAAGCAGGGTGGTGAGGCGCAAGTGCACAGCCCACACATTCCAGCACTGTAACTCCACAGCAATCCTTTGTTGTTGTTCAGTCGCACAGTCGAGTCCGACTCTTCTGTGACCCCATGGACCAGATCCCGCCAGGCCCTCCTGTCTTCTGCTGTCCTCTGAAGCTTGCTCAACTTCATGTTCGTTGCATCGATGACAGTCTAACCATCTCATCCTTTGCCGTCCCCGTCTTCTTTGACCTTCAGTCTTTCCCAGCATCAGGGTCTTCTCCAGTGAGTGCTCCCTTCTCATTGGGTGGCCAAAGGATTTGAGCTTCAGTTTCATTATCTGGCCTTCCTTATGGTGGTGTTAACCGACAGCTGGTTGAAATGACCCCCCTTGGGAGACAGGGGGGTCGGCATGCTTACAATGGGGTTCCCAAGACAAGAGATGAACAAAGTAGGTTTGCCATTGCCTGCCTCTGAGCCGCATCCTTGGACCTCTTTGCTGGTCTCCCGTTTAAGCACTAACCAGGGCTCATCCTGTTGAGCTTCCCAGATCAGATGAGATCAGGCTAGGCGGGGCGGGCCATGCAGCTCAGGGCACGAGCAACCCTAACATGGGTGATCTGCGGCCATACCTGTGGGCTGATGGTCAGCCCGTCTCCCCAGCCCTCTATGTACTCTGGCTTGTGAAGATGGAAGCAGCATAGAGTGGGAAGAAATAGCCTAAGCTGTGATAGGGAACAGCCCTCACAGGCCAGAGAGTTCTATTTTTCTAAAGGGCACGGAGCTATCTGAGAAGTCAAGTTCCAGTCCACCACAAGCTTCTCAACTCAGGCCTCTTGGGGTGGGGGCCAATGTTCCCTCTAAGCTGTGGAGTCATGTGAGCAAAAATTCTGGTTTGCGAGCTCCTGGCATTAAAGTTGGGAGCGAGCGATCTGGCTGCTGCATAAATTTAGTTTGCTCCGGAGCCCTCCTTCCTGAGCTAAGACAAAAATGTGTGAGCTGGAGGCTAAAAATCTGTGGGCTGGCTCACACTAACTCATCTTAGAGGGGACACTGGTGGGGGCTGTGCTCTAGCTGGCCCATCAAACTCAGATCTCCATTCGTCGTTAGAAGCCCTTCCCTCAGAGAAGGTCTGTACCGCCTTTCCTTTGAGGAGAGGGGCTCTCCTCCATCAGGCTGTGTGGCCAGCCAGCCATCCTTCTTCCCTGGCAGGAGGCCTGAGAGGGCAGAAGGATCACAAAGGCCACTGGGAGAGACAGCTGAATGCTCTTTTTCAGCTGTTTGTGACACACACACACCCCACACTGTGTGGGAGGGAACTGGTCAGGTTGAGGGAGTGGAGATTCTGCAGTTCATCACAGGCTCCCCATCTTTCCCCTCAAGGTTTGTGCAATCCTCCTGGGGCCTGACGAACAGATTGAGAGTCTTTCCTGAAGACGAAGGGATGCTCTGGGCTCACAGGGGTGGGTCGTTGTGGGACAGTGAGCTCAGGTGTTATTCTGCTTCTTTCAGGATACAAGATGATCTCGATAGGCTGGAGAACTGGGCTAAAACAAATAAAATGAATTTCGATGGGGATAAATGTAAAGTTCTGCATTTAGGTAGGAAAAATCAAATGCATCATTATAGGATGGGGGTGGCTTTTCTGGGCAGTAGTATGTGCGCAAAGGATCTAGGGGCCTTAGTAGACCACACGCTGAACATGTGTGAAGATTGCAATTATGTCCCCTCTAAGCCTTCTCTTTCCCAGGCTAAACATACCCAACTCTTTCAGCCTTTCCTCGTAAGACTTGGATTCCAACCCTCTCACCATCCTGGTTGCCCTCTTCTGGATACACTTGAACTTGTCAACATCCTTCCTAAAATGTGGGGCCCAAAACTGGACACAGTACTCCAGGTGAGGCCTGACCATAGAAGAACAGAGCGGTACTACCTCCCGTGATCTGGACACAATGCTTGCATTAGCTTTCTTCACAGCCACATTGCAGTGCAGGCTCATATTTAGCTTGTGATCAACCAGAACACCCAGATCCCTTTCACATGTGCTGCTGTCAAGCCAAGTCCCTCCCATTCTATACGTGTGCCTTTGGTTTTTTTGTACCTAAGTGTAGGACTTTGCACATATCTCTATTGAAATTCATTGTATTTGTCTCAGCCCACTGTTCCAGCCTATCTAGATCATTTTGAATCCTGACTCTGTCTTCTTCAGAATTAGCAATCCCACCCAGCTTTGTGTCATCTGCAAATTTGATAAGCATCTCCTCTATGTCTTCCTCCAGGTCATTGATAAAAACATTGAACAACACCGGACCTAGGACTGAGCCCTGCGGCACTCCTCTCGAGACTTCACGTAGACGCAGAGCCATTTACGAGCACTTGTTGGGAACGATTTTTCAACCAACCATGAATCCATCCAACGGTTGCACCATCCAGTCCGCATTTAAGCAGCTTATCCTCAAGGATATCATGAGAAATTTTGTCAAATGCTTTACTAAAATCTAAATACACTATATCCACAGCATTGCCAGAGTCAACCATTTCATACTGTGTACAGGAGTATTATGGTTATAATATGGTACCTTTATATCAATACATGTATATACGTATATAAAAAGCACTTTAATAACATTTCTGTGGGCTATTCCAATTATAACACACGTATAAAATATGAACATTAAAAGAACATAATGATATTCCAAAAGATTTTATAGATACCTTGAAATCACCTGTTATCCTTTATTTTAATCCATATGGGGATTTTTATAGAGTTTTAAAAAAGATATTAAATCTAAATTAAATTTTCTAGTTTTGCAAAAATGTGCCATTTTGTTTTAGCAAGTAGGGGTCCTCCTTGTATAACATACTTCTGCAGTTTTAAGTGGCTTTTTTAACTGTCAAAAGATTTGTGATTAATATCTACTGTTTCTGGCTGGACTTTGAGATAACTACACACCTGGTCATTAGCTCTTGGAAGCATCTTTCCATGCAAGCAAATAGTGTATTTACTGTAAAATAATGAGAGCTGCTGGAAAGGCATATATATATTTTACACTTAAAGAAGGATTTTAAACTTAAAGAAGAAAAGGTTAGCTTCATCTTCCTTATAAAAAATACTAAAACTCATAAGCAGTAATGAGCTTCTGAGACCAAGCAGAAAGCCTAAACATAAATCTTCAACTTTTGACAGGTTGTGATGGATTGTTCCATCCTCATTAATAGTTTACTGATGTTCTTTTGATGCTGGGACACCTGTTCATTAAGAAATTCCTTCTGTGACAATTAAATAGGATATAAGAGCTGTTTTTACAATTCTGCTTGGTATTAACTGGTTTGCCAACTGTTTCAGGAAATGCCAATGTCTTTTCCCGAAGACCTCTGAAATACAAGCAATCAGGGGTCATTTCCTGCAGGAGCACATAGGAGCGGAGCTCCGGCAGTAAAGAGGAGGAGGAGATTGGATTTATACCCCGCCCTTCACTACCCAAAGGTGTCTCAGAGCGGCTTACAAACAACTTTCCCTTCCCCTCCCCACAACAGACACTCTGTGAGGTAGGTGGGGCTGAGAGAGCTCTGACAGAAACTGCTCTTTTTTCAAGTACAGCTCTTATCAGAACTACGGCTTGCCCAAGATCATCCAGCCAGGTGCAAGTGGAGGAGTGCGGAATCAAACCCGGTTCTCCCAGATTAGAGTCCGGTTCTCCCAGATTAGTTTCTTCAGGCACAAGCTCTCCCTCCTCTGTGAGGGCAGATCTGCGCGCTCCCCCCCCCCCAATAGCTAGCAATCAAAGAGTCCAGTGGAGCCTGAGCAGTGAGTGGTGCCTTCTGACACACTTCCGGTGATGTCAGGGTGTGTGGCATATGCAAATAAGTTATGCTAATGAGTTATGCTAATGAGCTCCTGCACCTCTTTTTCTATGAAATGACCCCTGCAAGCAATAATCACTAGATTTTGTTCATTAGGTCTCCTCTACAATTCTATCAGTGTACCAGAGGTTTTGCAGAGTTTTAGCCGCAGACTGAGGCTCAATCCAGGCCTAATTCTGCGACAGAGGCAAGAGGAAGGAGGGTAGTTCTCCAAAGCAGTACATCAGCTTACACACATCAGTAGAACAGCAGGTTCTCCCCCATCTTTCTGTCAGCCAAAGGGAACTACCTCCCCCCATATTCTCCCCTTTCTCTAAGCCTCCATGGTTCAGAGTCTTATTTACTGGAGAAAGCTTCTTCCTCACCTGCTTAGCGCTGCACACACACCTCACTTGCGAACAAGCTACTGGCAAAGACTTGCAAAGGCACCGCACTCAAACCTCAATGCTTAGACTGGGGGGGGGGGAGGACTGACTTTGTTCTCCTCACTGCTGCAGAACTGTAACTGGAGAAGCCATCCTCCCACCATCCTGAAGCCCACACCCTTTCCTCTTCCCAGGTTTTATTCCCCCCCGATCCTACTCCAGCCAACACTCTTAACCCACTTCGGGTCCGGCAGCTTCTCTTTAGCATGGCTTGCTTGCTTGTTCCCTTGGTCTCCGAGACACAAGACGAGCTGGCCCCAGGATCTGCGTCTGGCATCGAGGTCTCTCACACACCCCATGCAGACCCAGCTGGGAGGCTTCTCCCGCCTAGTGGCTTAAACAACAGCCAGGAGAAGCTGGCCCAAGGATCAGTCTGCAGTGGGGAGGTCTCTTGCAACCACACACAGACTTCTCCGAGGACAGGAAATGGGCGGCTGTTGGGGAAGAAGACAGCGTGGGTCCTGTATAGAAAAATTGCTTTCTGCTTTCTATATCCACATGCCTTCTCCAGTGATGTCTTTTGACAACATGCTGTGTCTTGTTTCCTGTTGCAAGCCAAATGGTGGGGGCCACATGGCCTAAATAGCCCTGCCATAAACCCACATTCTTTCACACTTTCATGCCAAACGCCAGACCTCATGGCACCACTTTCTGGCCCACATGCGACTAGTCACGTAGACCATGAAGTAGCTGGAGTTTGGGGTCACTTGACTGCAGGCGGGGCTCCAAACTTCTAGCCATTCCTGTGTTGCAGCTATTGGCCACACACCCCTTTCCACTCGTGATTGGCTGATAGCCACAGCTGATTGCGATTAGATTGGGGTATAATTGTTTTGGTCCCCCTGGGAGTAGTAGCTTAGCTCTTCTCTTTGCTTGCTTAGCTCTCCCTTTCTCCTCTTGTCATTATCTGTTTAATGGCACCTGGAAATGCTGCCTCTTGAGAGACAAAGAGTTGCTTTGTGAACTGGAGCACATGGGTGCAAGGATGGGATTTCTACTCAAAATCCCTTGGTACTTGGACTATCCGGGACTGTGGATGTTCTGACTTGGTAACTATGAATCATTAATGTTTAGTTAAGGCAAACAGCCCTAGCCTTTGTTATTTTTGTAATCTCTGGTAGTCTGTATGCTAAGCTCTGTATTGAATAAAGATCTCTCTTATCACTAAATTGTGTATGATGTTGTAACTGAATTCCAAGGCTAAATCCTGTGGCCTAAACGCTCACCCCATACGCTACCTTGGTAAACAGTGTGCATCTCTGGAATGAGTTGCTAATGTGTTCTGTCCCAGATGCCAACTAAGGGCTGAATCTCTCCCTTAGGAAAGGCAGGGACTAGTGAAAAGAGGTTCTGGTGGCATATTGTTCTGGAAACCAGAGAGGGTATAGACCATCTCGTGGTTTGTTGCTTAATGTAATGAAAAGTACAGAATTCCTTCCCATTCCTGGACTGGCTTGGGTGGGCAAATACCTGTACAGGCCCAGAGGAGCTTCTGGCTGGGCACAGAAGAAGCAGGTGAAAATGAGACCAGGCAAGCTGTAAAGCTGAACTCAGGGGCAGCTCGGACCAGCCGGGGAGGGAGCGGAGAGAAGAGAGCCACGGGCTGTATGAAAGCCCTAGGCAGGCCAGTTCTGGCCCATGGGGTGTAGGTTTGACACCTTTCCCTAACACTTTATGTAAGCAAATTTATGAGTCATTGAATAGGGTGCAACTCTCTTGCCTGGGTAGACAACCTCTCTTGAATCATTCAGTTTTGCACAGTTTGTGGAACGCCAGGAGAGAGGGAGCATTCCTGACTTCCTCAGACAGGCCACTCCAGAAGGTGGGGGGCCATAACAGACCCAACAGGTGTATGAGCAGTTGTTGATTTTGACCATTGGCAAGTTGCCCAGGCCATGAAGGATTTTCTGTGTAACAGCCAACATTTTAAATTGAGCCCAGTCACTGATGGGCAGCCAGCGGTGCAACTTTAGAGTGGGAAGAATATGCATGATCCATCTACTGGATAAAAAAACTGTGCTGTGGCAATCTGCACCCGCTGGAGTTTCTGAACTGATTTTGAAGAAGACCCATGTACAGAGAACAACGTTTGAGTCCACTGGCACCTTGAAGACCAACAATTCTTGGTATGAGCGTGCACATGGAAGCTTATGACCAGAATAAAACTTTGGTGGTCTAAAGGTGCCACTGGACTCAGACTTTGTTCTGCTCCTTCAGACCAACATGAAAAGGGGAGGAAGAAGCATGAAAAGAGGCGGAACTATTGGAATCGGAAATATAAAAGAGTGGGGAAGGGAAAAATGAGGTGCATCCCACATGTCCTGAGATTTCCGCACCTATCAAACACAACTCTTTGAAGAAGCCCCCCACCCACCCCAAAGACTTAATCCCTCCTACTATCTTGAATGTACTTCAGCTGACAGAGCTCATCATTGCTTTCTTACTTCAGGGATCTATCTGAGGGCTTCAAATACAGCCTTCTGTAGTTTGAGCATTGATAACATTTTTTCCGAGTTAGGGTTAGATTTCTGTGTAGATTAAAGTTTTTTAAAACCGTCTATGTTGTTTCAATGTTTTATGTGGTCGGTGGTTGTCTTTTATCAGTGAACTAAGAGAAGTGCTCTTTTCACAGGCTAAGCGGTTGCCTGGTTTCTCCTTCTGTGGGTTCTTAGGTGTTTATGAAAAGTGCTACTCCAACTCAATCTCTTTCCACGCTCTGAGCATTCAAAAAGTTTCTCCCCTGTGTGGGTTTCTTTGATGCCGCTGAAGACTGCCAATCTGACTGAATCTCTTTCCACACTCTGAGCATTCAAAAGGTTTCTCCCCCCTGTGGGTCCTTCGATGCAGATGAAGATGGCTACTCTGACTGAATCTCTTTCCACACTCTGAGCATTCAAAAGGTTTCTCCCCTGTGTGAGTTCTTTGATGATATTGAAGACCAGCACTCTGACTGAATCTCTTTCCACACTCTGAGCATTCAAACGGTTTCTCCCCTGTGTGGGTTCTTTGATGACACTGAAGACTGCCACTCCGAGTGAATCTCTTTCCACACTCTAAGCATTCAAAAGGTTTCTCCCCTCTGTGGGTACTGAGATGGTTTTGAAGAATGCTGCTCATACTGAATCTCCTTCCGCACTCTGAGCATTCAAAAGGTTTCTCTCCTGTGTGGGTTCTTTGATGACGCTGAAGACTACCATTGTGACTGAATCTCTTTTTGCACTCTGAGCATTCAAAAGGTTTCTCCCCTGTGTGGGTTCTTCGATGCAGATGAAGATGGCTACTCTGATTGAATCCCTTTCCACACTCTGAACATTCAAAAGGTTTCTCCCCTACATGGGTTCTTTGATGCTTTTGAAGATTTCCATTCGAACTGAATCTCTTTCCGCACTCTGAGCATTCAAAAGGTTTCTCTCCTGTGTGGGTTCTTTGATGCACTTGAAGTGTGCGCCTGTGAGTAAATCTCTTTCCACACTCTGAGCATTCAAAAGGTTTCTCTCCTGTGTGGGTTCTTTGATGCACTTGAAGTGTGCGCCTGTGAGTAAATCTCTTTCCACACTCTGAGCATTCAAAAGGTTTCTCTCCTGTGTGGGTTCTTTGATGCACTTGAAGTGTGCGCCTGTGAGTAAATCTCTTTCCACACTCTGAGCATTCAAAAGGTTTCTCTCCTGTGTGGGTTCTTTGATGCACTTGAAGTGTGCGCCTGTGAGTAAATCTCTTTCCACACTCTGAGCATTCAAAAGGTTTCTCCCCCGTGTGGGTTCTTTGATGCAGTTGAAAAGTGCTACTGTGAGTGAATCTCCTTCCACACTCTGAGCATTCAAAAGGTTTCTCCCTTGTGTGGATTCTCTGATGCACTTGAAGAAAGGTACTCCGACTGAATCTCTTTCCACACTCCGAGCATTCAAAAGGTTTCTCCCCTGTGTGGGTTCTCTGATGCTGCTGAAGATTTCCACTGGTGCTGAATTTCTTTCCACACTGTGTGCATTCAAAAGGTTTCTCCCCTGTGTGGCTTCTCTGATGTCGTTTAAGAAGGCCACTCCAACTGAATCTCTTTCCACACTCTGAGCATTCAAAACGTTTCTCCCCTGTATGGGTTCTCTGATGGTGTTGAAGATTGCCACTGGTACTAAATCTCTTTTCACACTCCGCACCGTCGAAAGGTTCCCCCCCTTTGTGGGTTCCTTGATGATGTTGAAGGTTGTCACTCAGACTGAAGTTCTTCCCATACTCTGTGTTTTCAAAAGGTTTCTCTTCTCTTTGTATTCTTAGTTTCCCAAGAAGCTGTGACCTATATTTGATGTACTTTCCACACGGAACAGATTTACTTGTCTTCAATGTATTGTGCTTTGGAAACTGTACATTATGCTGTCTTCCATCTCTCTTCTCAACCAAACAGCCGCCTTTCTTTCTCATAGTTCTACTTTGATTACTGACATTTCCTTGTAAATCTTCATCATTAACTTTATCTGGAAATTGCGGATGAAGTTCCTCACTCTTCTCATGTCTCTGATCGTTCTCTGCTGGAATAAAGAGAGACCTTTTACTTATTTATTTCTTTTGTTTAGCGCCCTTCTCGCGAACGACCTCAGGGCAGTACACATCAAAGTCATATAAAACACATAAAACCTATTAAGGCCCCGTTCACACGGAGTATTTGTGGCGCTAAAGATACAGATGATAGGTGAATTTTCTGGGCACGATCACACCACAACATCTGGGAAGTGTAGTGCACCCATGGATAACCCGTGGCTTCGTGCCAAAGATACAGAGTAAAAAACTAGTACTTAGGATCTACTAGTTTCTGGAAAACGCGGGGCAAGGGCGGGCGTCTGATCGCGTCCCGTCCTAGGCCTGTCGCAAAGCAGTTAGTTTTTTTTTAAGTCTTCACAGGATGCACACAAACGATCATGCGCATGCTCACCTTTTGATGAGAAAAAAAATATTCCCGTTTGCTACGGAAGCGGCGCCTGGCGATTGCTGGTGTGATCGCGCAGCGCCGCTTCTTTGCCGTGCTGCAGGATAGCCGTGTGTTCGGCACCTCACGCCCTAACCACGGGACCTCGATGGGACGTGTGATTGGGCGGCCGCGCGTTATTTTGCTCTGGGGCAAACAGCCACGCTTCCCCCCTCCCACATTTTCCGGCCCGTGTGACCGGGGCCTAAACAGTTTAAGATACAATCCTAAAGCCTAATAACCGTGTGGCGCCATCATACAATTCTGGCCCCCAATTTACATGAGCAATGGGGGAACAGGGGTGAAAACAGATTGTGAATCAAATGGTTAAAAACTGTTAAATGGTGAAGAAACAGTCACTTGTCCTCAACCGTATGTTTCGCAGAATATCTCTGCCCTGCAAACCCTGCTAAATTGTAGCAAATCCATAGTACTCAGATGTTAAACAACAGATAGTTCCTCCAAGTTGGTTGAAGACAGCCGGACACTTTTTGGGCCAAGGACTTCCAACAGATGTTGGTCACTGGAGCGTGATGCTCTCCGGGGGACATACCAGCAGAGGAGGTCCCATAGGTACTTTAGTCCCTGACTCTTCAGGGCCTTAAAGGTCAAGACCAAAACCTAGAACCTGACCCAGTACTCAACTTTGAAGCAGTGCAGCTGGCGAAGCACAGGTTGCGTAAGTGCAGTTACTGGTGTCCCTGTAAGGATCCGAGCCGCTGGATTCTGGACAATCTGTAACTTCCAGATCAGCCTCAAGGGCAGCCCAGCGTAGTGCAAGTTACAGTAATCAAGTCTAGAGGTGACCGTTGCGTGGATTATCATGGCTAGGCTGGGGCTAGACAGGTAAGGGGCGAGTTGTTTTACCCGACTACATTTAGCAACTGGGAGGGCAGGTAAGTTTAGTGTTGGGGGAAAGAGGGGTGCAGGAACCGTTTCATGTACTCTCATTCCCACTGTTCATTTTGAGAAGGGAGAGGCGCTGGCTTCCCAATTTTATCCAGAGAGGGAGAGAGAGAGAGTTGTTCTAAACCAAAACTGTATTTATCCCATTACACACTCTTTGCCAAAGAGAGCCTCCCTCCGAATCCTGCCCAATTCAGGCTGGAGATCACCTTCGCTAAGAGGGTGGCTAGCTACAATTACAAAGGGGGGTTAAAGGCACCTGCATACCTTTAACCAGGTAGTACTACCACCCGTCCTTTTGTGTTCCTCCAGTCAAGAACCAAAGGACACCCTCCTGACCTTACCGGGCTTAGCTAGGGAATCCTCCCTGCGAGGTTGGCTCACAGCAGGAGACCCACAGGTTATTCTAGAGGTAGTACCCAACTGTCTTAGGCACCAGATAACTCATTGCAGCAATGGAGACAGAAACCAAAAGGTGGTAAATAAAATATATGTTTTTTTAAGTGCACAAGATATATTTATTAAAAGGTGCAGAATTACTTAAAACAGTACTGTGAAGGAAAACAAGAAAGCTAAAGATTAACAAACTTGCTAAACCCTTCTACAACCTCGGTTCTCAAAGGCAAGATGTCAGCCATTCAGTTCTGGGTCCAAATGTACTCCGTCTCCGGAGTCCCAAGCGTCAGGCTGGTTGGCTTCAGCAGCCAGAACTCCCAAGATGGCCGAAAGGTGAGCAAGACAGAGTTACAAATCAGCTTCACATGCAACACCACCATGCCCCCCAAAAGGATGTTAAAGCAGGTTATTTATCGCCGGAACCCTCAGTGGTCGCTAGGCCTGTGCACCAATCAAGGTTCAAAGCAATGTCTTCTAGATACAAGAAGGCCAATCAAGGAAAGGACGATTTCATTGGTCTCTGATTGGTCTCTGGTCATGTCAGAAGAACAGGTGCCGTGACCTGCAGTTTCACAGCACCAGTCCCTTCCCACAGGACTTTGAAATATTCACGAGGAACGCCAAAGCCAGAGAGGGAACATGTTACCTTGCAGGTGCACGGATGTTTGCTCTCCCTAGCACAGCTGTGTGAGCTGAGGAGACTTAAAAGACAACATTCTTAAACAAGAGCAGACCGCAGCCAAACTGAACCAAAGTTTTAAAGCAAACTGCATTCTGAGTGAGCCAAAGTTTTTGGTAGGATTTCAATAGTCAACATAGAATATTTCAACACAACCCCAATACATAAATAGTGCACATAAGTTTATAAAGGATATCCTTGGTTGTTCTTCCAAGACTCACCATGGCAGGTTGGTTGATCAGAACAACTTTGAACAAAACTAATTCAGACATTTAAGTACTCTTTTTCACCCATCGAAGCTAATGTAACTGTCAGTTAAGTCTGTGATGAGCATTTGACGTGCACAACAAGGTGAGCCCCTTTCATTCTGTCTGTGGAGTAAGGAATGTCAAGGAAAGCTGTGTTAAGCCAGGGTGACTCATGAGTCGAGGAAGCTGGTTTCTGATACTCTATCTACTTAGAATCTGATAGTGACTTCTGACTGCTGCAAAGTATGAACATCCCCAGAAGGTGAAAGTCACATGAGTCAAAGTGGTGTACAGTGACGACCACAGCATTCAGCAGAGTTCTGAAGCTTCCTGGGAACAGGACCAAAGTTTCAACTAGGGGTGTGCATTCGGCTATAGCCGAAGTGTAAAAATACCCGAAAAATACCTTGTCAGTATTTTTCGGGTATTATATAAGCCAAATACAGATCAGGTGCAGGGCACCTGGAGAAGATCATGTAGGGAACTCAGGCACGTTTGCATGCCAGTCCTCGGTCTCTGCGGCCGGCCTGCCTGCCAAAGTGGGCAGGCTGGGAAAATAGAGGGCAGGCACGCAAACATGCCCTTTCCTTTCCCTGAGCCTCTCCGCTTTTGAGGAGGGAAATAAAGGCATTTTAAACATGCCTAGGTTCCCTGCCTCCTTTTCTCCAGCTACAAACTGTCAGCTAGAGAAGGGAAGGCAGAGAGCTGAGGCTTTCCCTAGTCAATTTCACTCCCAGCTGACTGGTGGGGAGTGAAATTGACAGGGAAATCTGTAGGGGCTACCAGAGGGAAAGAAGGCATTTTAACATGCCTCCTTTCCCTCTGGTAGTGTAAATCAGACCCGAATATATTTGGGAATACCAAATATAGCCCCAGTCCGAATACCTTACCGTACTTTACTGGGGAAATTCAGCATTTGCCAATATTTTTCGGGTCTGGTTTACCGGTGGTTGTTTTTTTTGGCACATACCTAGCTAATTACTATAGAAATTAAAGTACCACAGGTGTATCAGAGGTTTTGCAGCATTTTAGCTGAGGACTGAGGCTCAATTCAGCCCTAATTCTGCAACATTGAGCACCTGGGAGGGCAGGTAAGGTCCAAAGGTCTATATGTGACTCCAGTAGGAAAGGATTCACAGCCCTTTGGCCTTGTCCAGCTTGGCTGACCTTAACCACCCCCTTGCCTTTCCCCAGAATATCCAGGATTTAAGGATGCCACAGCCTTTCCAGAGCCACAGCTGAACTCTTGCCCAGAGGGAGCTTCTGATCCTCTAGCCCCAGAAGGTCTGCCTTCCGCCTTACCCAGCAGGCATCATAATTGTACTAAACTCTGAGGCAGAAACGTCCCATGGGTATTCCTTGACTGTTCCCTTAAGATAACTGTGAAGGATCCCCACTCTCATCCAACTCACTTGGGAAGGAAATCCTCTCTGGAGAGCCTCTTGAAGAACTCTCCAGACTTTTTCCTGAATGCAAGGCTGTTGTCCGTCTCCACCAGTGTTCCCTCTAAACTGAGTGAGTGTGAGCTAGCTCAGTTTTTTAGCCACCGGCTCACACAGCTTTGTCTCAGCTCAGGAAGGAGGGATCTAGAGCAAACTAATTTATGCAGTAGCCAAATCGATCGCTCACAACTTTAATGCCACTTGCTCACAAAGCAGAATTTCTGCTCACAAGACTCCACAGCTTAGAGGGAGCATTGGTCTCCACCATGGCCTCTCTTATAATTCTGGCTTCTTTCACACAGAGACAGAGAGATAGTTGGGGGAGGGGGAGGTAACTCTTATATAGAAAGGACAGAAATCCAAAAAATTATCCTGGAAGGGCAGAAACATGGTCAAGATTAAAGCCCACAATCCCAAACAGCAGAAGGGGGACAGATTATTTCCAGATCAATGTCAGAGCAGATGTTTGTAATCCCATCCAGGGAAAGGGGTTTGTTGCCAAAGGCTGGAAACAGAGAAAGGAGGGTTTGGACCCTTCTGGAGTCTTTCTGAGGGCCTCTCATCCCACCTTCGCTTCAGGCTGGGACACTTTCTCTGGTTTGGGTGATGGCCACAACACTGCCCTCAGTTGCTTCTGGGCAAACAGCCGGACAGTAGATACGTGCGTCACCACAATGGCAGCAATTCGCACCTTTGCTGCCCATGAAAGACACTTACCCAGAAAGGCCACATTCCCGTAATTCTCCAGCATGACTTCCCGGTAGAGGGCTCTTTGGTCCGGATCCAGCAAGGCCCACTCTGCATCGGTGAAATACACGGCCACCTCCTCGAAGGAAAACGGGCCCTGAAAGAAAAAGCAGAAAATCCCTCCTCAGAGATCACGCCAGGCAGAGACTGCACCCTGGAAGGGAGTAGACTGGGAGGGTACAGGATGTATGGCTTGGCATGGGGTAAAGGGAGTGGCGTTCAGAGCCTCTTTCGCCCAGACACCTTGTAGAGGCTGCAAGAGCAAAAGCCCCCCCTTCCGAGAAAGGAGGGGGAACCCAGGCCGTCACCCACTCAGATCCCCTACCTGGACGGGAGGGGCAGCCGCCGTTTCCACACCTCTGAAAAGATGACGGCTCAACAGCATCTCTCCACTGCCTGTTCCTGAGACAAAGGAGGAAGGAAGGGATATTCCCACGACTTTCTATTCTATTTGCTTGTTTGTTCCCTGCTTCGTTCACCGCATTGTTCTGTGTACACTCAACACATCTTAACACTTTTTACAAAATACTGGGAGAGGCAGAAGAGAAGGACCAGGTACCAGGAGCCTCAGGGACTCTACATGCTGCCAACATATTTCAGACTTCTGTCAAGTGTGTGGCAGGTTTGAGGGAGGGTGAAGAGAGAGATGGAAATGACGCTGCATGACACGTCACCGTCACATTCAGACCAGACATGACTTGAGCGCATCTGAAGACTCGAGGGTCATATTAATGATTTTTCAGAGTGCCTCTTGGCAGGCTCACTTCATGGCCAGGTTTTCAGCCAGACGCAACATCAGCATGACTCCACATCTGCCCCAGACCCCACCCCAAAGGCCCTCCCCAAAGCTCCTGGGCAAAGCCCACCGTCCGTATTCCAGCATCCTGTTTCCCAAAGCGGCCCGCCAGATGCCCCTAGAAGCACGGGCACAGAAGCCAAATGTTTCCATCCTCATTGGCCCCCAGGAAGGGTTTTTCAGAGCTCTGCTGCCCCAGAAGGTGGAGACTCCCTTTATTCACCAAGTTGAATAGTTCTGCCGAGATCTGTCTACCTTAGGGAAGGCGGGAGAGAGATGACTCTTTTAATTAATGGGAGGAATTGTCCTCCAGGAATTTGTCCAATCCCCTTTGAAAGGCATCACAATTAGCGGACACTGAGTTCCACAAATAAACTCTTTGTTGCAGGAAGAATTGTTTAATTCCCCCCCCCCCGTGACCTGCACTCTCTACCCATCAAATTCACTGGGTGCCCCAATTGTATCCAGGCACAAAGAGTTCTTACCACAGGACAGGACATCTTGGACACGCTTCATGGCCTGCGCCCTCTGCTCTTGCTCCAAGGAACTTCCTTCTGCTTCAGGGAAGGTTACTTCTATCTTCAGGGATGGTGCCCACATCTGAAACAGCAGCGAGGGAGAGGGGTAAGAGATGGAGTGGAAAAGAGACCAAGGAATGGATCCTGCCCCACTCCCAGACTTTGCACCCTTCCATCAGCAGACTGGGTGAGGTCTCTGGAGGGATCTGAAATTGTCTGGTAGAAGAGGCTGCTGAAGGAGACTGTAACACTTGGACAAATATCTCTCATAGACACTTAGGTTAGGATAAAGCCAGATATCATTGCTTGAACTGGACATGGAAATTCCCTCACCTGCCTCTTCTCCTCTGCCTGACTCAGGAGGAAACCTTCTGCCAGGGCCACCGCCTGGGAACTAGTCTCTGGCCCGCACTCTCTGACCCAGCCCTGCATTTCCTGGGGCAGAATACTCAGGAACTGCTCCAGGATCACCAGGTCCAGGATCTGCTTCTTGGTGTGCCTCTCCGGCTCCAGCCACTGGCTGCAGAGTCCATGGAGCTGGCTGCAAACTTCTCGGGGCCCATCGGCCTCATGGTAGCAGAACTCCCAGAAGTGTTGACAGTGTACCTCTGAGGTCACAGTGTCTTTAGCCAGGACCTCTGGCACAGCTCTTTCCCAGAATTCAACAGCACTCCCAGGTTGTATGGGATGGGGGCCTCTCCTTGCTCTCTTGCCAGTTCCAGGTCCTTCTGGGTCCTGCGCTTCCATCTCCTTCCCCTTCTCTTGGGTCACCTGTGTCTGTGCAAAGATGTCTTTATTTGCTTGGCTATGATGGGAGGCTCCTTCCTGAGGGGACGGAGAGAGACAGAAAGCAGTGTGTCAAAAGTAAAACTAAAAAGAATGGAAATACACCACAGAAGATCACAAACCTTCATAGTGAGACTGCCCTTGCTGGACCAGAACAAAAGTGCTTCCTGTGTTTTGTAGACCAGGTTTAAGATCATTTTGCCATATTATAAAATCCAGCTATCTTAGATGTGCTTCCTTGGTTCTTTGGGGAAGTTACGTGTCTCTGTTTGGCCCTTTAAGGATCCAGTGAAGCTGATGGGCAATTAAGTCAGGACAGACAGAAAGCGATTAAAATATGGAATTCGCTGCCAGAGGATGTTGTGAGGGCCACAAAAAATAAACAGCTTGAAAAGCGGATTAGATAGATTCATCGAGAGCCAGTGTGGTGTAGTGGTTAAGTGCGTGGCCTCTAATCTGGGAGAACCGGGTTTGATTCCCCACTCCTCCACTTGCACCTGCTGGATGACCTTGGGCAAGCCGTAGTTCTGATAAGAGCTGTCCTTGAAAAAGTGCAGTTTCTGTCAGAGCTCTCTCAGCCCGACCTACCTCACAGGGTGTCTGTTGTGGGGAGGGGAAGGAAAAGGAGTTTGTAAGCTGCTCTGAGACGCCTTTGGGTAGTGAAGGGCGGGGTATATATCCTCTTCTTCTCTCTTCTTCTTATTGGTGGCTACTAGCCATGGTGACCGAGGGGAACCTCCACATTTAGAGGTATTCAACCTCTGAATCTCAGAGCCAGGAGGCAAAATCAAGGTTCTTCTTATGTTCTAATGAAAGGAGCAGGTATTCTTTGGTGTGAAAGACCTATCTCTGCCCGAGACCCTGTGTCAAACTTGCTCTGCATTTTATGGCTTGTTTGTCATAGCAACCGAGGGGAAGGTGGGGGAGAGTGAGAAACTGAAATGCTTTCAGTTTTCCAGGCCGCTTTGAAGTAGCTTGCATCCTTAGTGCCTCTGAGAACCCATATGTCCTTGGTACTCAGCTTTCACAGCTCGGCTTCATCTTACATATGGGGGGGGATGGCATAGGGGGGGTAGTTAGCCATTGCTTTTGGCGGGTGGAATAACAGCAGGTGATTGGTCCTGGGACTTTAGGGCCCCTGTTTGAACCTTGTGTATCTGTTGCATTCGCGCCTTTAACCTCAGTTCTAAGGCAACCAGTGTCTAGTCTGGATCCTGTCAATGTCTCAATAAAGCTATCATTCTCCAGAGTGAATGTTGTTGGGAACATGGATGTGTGGTCGTGTGTGTCTTGCTCCATGTCAGGAAAGTCAGTTTGACCCACACCACACTGCTCCACACTGTGCCTTCTCCTCTCTGGCTGTTTTGGAGGGAATGTGGTCGCGTGGATGCCAAGGGCATCAGGGGGCAAGAGCCGTGGCATGGCCTCGCCACACTGAACTGTGGTGGTTGTTCTTCACATGGCCCTGAGTTCCAAAGAATCCCCGCAGAAGAAGAAGAAGAGGAGGAGGAGGAGGAGATTGGATTTATACCCCGCCTTCAGAAAATGCTTTCCAAGCCGGATTCTTACCTGGTTTCCTTTGCTTCCAAGGTGACCCTCTTTTCCAGAGGGGCCCTGAGACAAGAGAATCAATATCTGAACATTGGTTTATTGAATGTGGACTTGAATTTGGCTGGGAAATGGCATCTGTAGGCAACCAGAGTCCTTCCTGTTCAAAATGGCTGCTAGGCCAGAGAAAGGCTGAGCACTTCATTTTCAAAGTGGCTGCTAGGCCAGAAAAAGCCTGAGCACTTTCTGTTTAAAATGGCTGCTGGCCAGAAAAAGACTGAGCACTTCCTGTTCAAAGTGGCTGCTAGTCCAGAGACAGCCTGAGCTAGGGCTGCCAACCCCCCCGGTAGGGTGGAATTCCCCCCGCCCCGGAGGCCCGTCACCCGACGCGGGGGAATCCGGGCCCGGGGGGAACTCCGCCCCAGCGTGCGCGTCACCCGGAAGTGACGTTGCACGCTGGGGGCGGGGCCACGCCATTTGAGGGGAAAACTCTTTGTTTTCCCCTCAAATGGCTGCCATCTGAGGGGAAAACTCTTTGTTTTCCCCTCAAATGGTGTGGCCCCGCCCAGCGTGTGACGTCACTTCCGGTGACGTCCTGGCGGCACGTGCGCGCATTCCAAAGCGGCTCCCGGACCGGCAAGACGATCCCCCGCGGGTAGGGAGTTTTGATTTGGCAACCCTAGCCTGAGCACTTCCTGTTCAAAGTGGCTGCTAGGCCAGAGGAAGCCTGAGTACTTCCTGTTTAAAATGGCTGCCAGGCTAGAGAAAGGCTGAGCACTTCCTGTTCAAAGTGGCTGCTAGGCCAGAGGAAGCCTGAGCCCTTCCTGTTCAAAGTGGCTGCTAGGCCAGAGAAAGCCTGAGCTCTTCCTGTTTAAAATGGCTGCTAGGCCAGAGAAAGCCTGAGCCCTTCCTGTTCAAAATGGCTGCTAGGCCAGAGGAAGCCTGAGCCCTTCCTGTTCAAAATGGCTGCAAGGCCAGAGGAAGCCTGAGCACTTCCTGTTCAAAATGGCTGCTAGGCCAGAGAAAGGCTGAGCTCTTCCTGTTCAAAATGGCTGCTAGGCCAGAGGAAGCCTGAGCTCTTCCTGTTTAAAATGGCTGCTAGGCCAGAGAAAGGCTGAGCACTTTCTGTTCAAAGTGGCTGCTAGGCCAGAGAAAGCCTGAGCACTTCCTGTTCAAAGTGGCTGCTAGGGCACAGAGAACTACTCCCTTCCTGTGTAAGGTGCCTGCTAACACCTTTCTCTCAAACACTCCTGCTGTGTGGAGAAGGAGATGGGCATGAGAGACTGCAGGGAGGGGGTACTTACAGGGGGTCCATCCAAGCCTGGCATCACGAGGAGGCCGGGTTTCCCTCTGGGGCCCTGAGAGGGAGAGGAGAAACATGTCAGGCCAGCCGTGGCTTGGCACCCTAACCAGCACTTCCCCCCACAGCAGTGGGGTAGGACACACCTCCTTTCCCCCCGGAGGCCCCATAGCGCCTTGTGGTCCTGGCAGAGCCTAGAAAGAAACCCAGAGGAAGACTCAACGTCATATGGTCCCACTCAACTTCCAGGATCCCAAATCTTGAGATCCCCGCACTCTTCCAATACCCCAATCCCCTAGACCCCAACCCCCCCCGAGGACCCCAGAAGACCCCCTTCAGGCACAAACAGAACGAATACCACTGTGAAGTGAAAGAGCCACACACACCCCCGGCTTTGCATGGCCGAGGTTCCCCGGTCAATCCCTGGCATCTCTTTGAAGAGAAGAGATTGGATTTATACCCCACCCTTCACTTGGCGTCTCGGAGCGGCTTACAAACTCCTTTCCCTTCCCCTCCCCACAACAGATACCCTGTGAGGTGGGTGGGGCTGAGAGAACTCTTGACAGGAACTGCTCTTTTTCAAGGACAGCAGTGCCAGAGCTTGTGACTGACCCAAGGTCACATCAGCAGGCGCAAGTGGAGGGAGTGGGGAATCAAACCCGGTTCTCCCAGATTAGAGTCCGCGCACTTAACCACTACGCCAAACTGGTTCTTTCGTTCTTAGGAAGGGCCAATTCCTGGTATGAGCCTCTATCAGTAGCCGTTACCCAGGCGTAGTGGAGCCTCCATGTTCAGAGGCAGTCTGTCTCTCGAGACCAGACGTTGGGGACCATGAAAAGGGAGGTGGGGGCTGCTCCCTTCGAGCTCCAGAGAAATGTTGGAGGCATCTGGCCAGACACTGCGGGAAACAGGAGACTGACGTAGATGGACCCCCTTTGTTCTGACCCAGCGGGGCTCACCTGCGTCCAAAGTCCCCTCTTACCTTAGTCCCTGGTATGGAATTCACTGCCACAGGAAGTGGTGGCAGCTACAAGCATGGACGGCTTCAAGAGGGAATTAGATAAGCATATGGAGCAGAGGTCCATCAGTGGGTATTAGCCACAAGGTATAGATAGGGCCTCTGGGGCAAGTGATGCTCTGTCTTCTTGGTGCTTGGTGGTGGGGTCAACAGTGGGAGGGCTTCTAGTGTCCTGGCCCCACTGCTGGACCTCCTGATGGCACCTGGTATTTCTGGCCACTGTGTGACAGAGTGTTGGACTGGATGGGCCTTTGGCCTGATCCAACATTGGCGTCTCTTATGTTCTCCTATGTTCCCTGCTGACCGGGGGGGCTGGCTCCCCTGGTGGCCCCTGGTTGGAAAAAACAAAACATAAACTCATAAAGCTGCTGGAGGGACCAGCGGTGTCCTTCTCAGAGGGCAGTTAGGGCAAACCAGTTAAGGCGAAACAACCAAGCAACGCAAGACAGCCTAAAAGGAAACCGTCAAGGCCAGAAAAACGGGATCTGGGAAGTCTTTTGTCCTCCAGTTTCCTGAAATGCCTCCAGGCTGGGGCTTCGGTGAAAGTCAGAGGCCTGGGGCCACCACACCGCTGGCCCTGCTGGCTTCCTCTTGTGGTACGGAGAGACCTGCCAGGAGAACTTCCCACAGCTGGGAAGGTACCAATGCACCAAACTTGCTCCAGGCTGGAAACCATGCTCTCTAATCTCAGAAGTCGGGTTGTGGCTACTGAGGAGTAATGGAAGGGCACTCTGCCCATGCCCAGAGGTATGTGTACATTTGCTTCTTTGTGGCGGAAAGTGTTGTCAAGTCACAGCTGACTTATGATGACACCGTAGGCTTTTCAAGGCAAGCGACATTCAGAGGTGGTTTGCCATGGCCTGCCATCCGCACAGAGACCCTGGACTTTCAGAAGAGGTTTTTCTGTGAAATGTTGGTGGGGGGGGGACCCTTCCTGAGTCCTCCACAGCAGCCTGACCCCAGGGAAGTCAAGAAAATCTTCCTTATGGAGATTTTGAAGCCAAGATTTGGGTATCAGATCAGTCCCAGAATAACCAGCCTCAAGCAGAGGACAGGACTATCAACACTCGTCCTTTTTTTTTTTTTAAAGAAGAAGATACAAACACGATTACTTTTTTAGAAGGCAGATGAGCTTCAGGGGTCCTTCACTTTGTTTCTACAATGCAGAAATCTCTTTGACGAAGGGTAATGAAAAATCACAAGTCTGGCAAGCCAAACCTTTCCCCTTCCCGCCCCCGTACAAAACAGATACTCACCAGGTTCCCCTTCGGCCCACCTGCCCCATCCACGCCACACTCGCCCTGCAGAGACACAGGCAGAGGTTCTGTGGCAGAACTAGGGGGGGGGGGGGTGGAGCTCTGGGGGATGGCAGAACTAGGGGGGGGGGGGTTGCAGCTCTGGGAGACGGCAGATCCCCTCCCCGGGACTTACTGGTGGGCCTTTGATTCCTGGGGGGCCTTTGGGGTCAAGCAAACCACGAGGTCCCTGGAAAGTGGCAGGGCAAAGAAAAGCGGGCTGTCAGTACCCTGGCAGAGAGGCTGAGAGGAAGGGTTCTTCTCCTAGCTACACGGACCCCGAGTGCAACCCTTGTTCAGATGTGCAAGGTACCTGCCCACGTGCGCGCCCCCACTCCGCAATGCTTCCAGCCCATCCTCTGCCCTCAGGAACACCTGGAAGGCCCAGCAGTGAGGAGAGCCGCTTGAGGAACGCTCCGCTCCTTCTGCACCCCAAGGCAGCCGCACTGAACATGCCCAGAGGCAGGGGAGGGGAAATCGGGCTGCCTGGACCAGGCGACATCTGGGCACGCTCCACACCACCGCCCATCTTTGGCAGTCCAGAGGCAACTCTTTGGGTGCCACACCCGGCACATTCCGTACAGCTGCACGGGTGTGTAGAAGGAGCTAGAGTTTGCTGTTCAGGGCTGCCATTTCTAAGAGGGCTGAAAGGTGTCTGACAGAAAGAGTTCAGACACACACGTACACATAACCCCCCCCACGCACATATGTCAAAGTTTCTGCCGCATGTAGACATGTTTCCCCTTTGAACCCCAGAAGACCTCCTGGAAAGACCCCCCCCCCCCGGCCAAGACCCAGAACGCTGGAGGGGGGGGACGAAGGAACGGGAAGGAAGGGATTTATACCCCACCCTTCATTCTGAGTTTCAGAGTGGCTTAAAATCACCTCCTCTTCCTCTCCCCACAACAGACACCCTGTGACGTGTGTGGGGCTGAGAGAGCTCTGACAGAAATTGCTCTTGACAGAATGGCTCTGAGAGAACTTTGGCTGACCCAAGGTCACCCAGCTGCCTGCCTGCGGAGGAGCGGGGAATCAAACTCGGTTCTTCAGATCAGACTCCGCTGCTCTTAACCACTCTACCAAACTTGGTCTCCAGATCCCTCACCATCTTGGTTGCCCTCCTCTGGACACGTTCCAGCTTGTCCAGTTTGGTGTCGTGGTTAAGTGCGCGGACTCTAATCTGGGAGAACCGGGTTTGATTCCCCCACTCCTCCACTTGCACCTGCTGGATGACCTTGGACAAGCCATAGTTCTGTCAGAGTTGTTCTTGAAAGAGCAGTTTCTGTCAGAGTTCTCTCAGCCTCACCTACCTCACAGGGTGTCTGTTGTGGGAAGGGGAAGGGAAAGGAGTTTGTAAGCTGCTCCGAGAATCCAAGTGAAGGGCGGGGTATAAATCCAATCTCTTCTTCTTCTTCTTCTTGTCTATATCCTTCTATAGTTGTGGGGCCCAAAACTGAACACCGTACTCTAGGTGAGGCAAAACCAGAGCAGAGTAAAGCGATGCCATTGCTTTGCATGACCTGGACACTGATCTGTTGATGCAGCTTAAAATCGCATTTGCCTCTTTAGTACCGCATTACATTGGTGACTCCTGTTCAGACTATGGTTCTACTAAGACCCCTAGATCCTTTTCACACATACTGCAGCTAAGACGAGTCTCCCTCATTCATCTTTTCCTTTTCTTTTTATGAGTATGAGGTAATTTCCCACCAGACCAGATTGTCTCAGGGATCCTGGAGGTCTTTTTGCCTTCCGCTAGGCAGAGAGCAAGGACCACTGGGGGGGTGGGGGGGAAGCAGGTGTCAATTTCCTGTGTTGTGCAGGGGGTTGGACGAGATTCAGGGGTGGCCAAACTTGCTCAACGTAAAGAGCCACATAGAATAAACGTCAGATGCTTGAGAGTCGCAAGACATGGACAAATATTACACACATGCTTTTATTCTAAAAATATGCAAATCTGCTTTTTATTAACATTAAATGACTGCCAAAAACAAAACAGATATTGACAATGATATTTATTTGTCCAGTGATATTTATTTGTCTAAGAGAGAGAGAGAGAGAGAGAGAGAGAGAGAGAGAGAGAGAGAGAGGGAGAAAGAAAGAATGAAAGAGGGGGAGAGAGAAAGAA
>NW_015164286.1:174506-181647 GCF_001447785.1 Gekko japonicus
GGGGAGGCCAAATCCCCATCTCTTCTTGTGCCAGTCACAATCCGAATTGGGTTCCCAGAAAACAGATCCACCCAAAGTCCTTGTGGAAGGGGGGGGGAGGGTGCTAATTTTCCTCCAGACCAGATTGTCCCAGGGATCCTGAAGGTCTTTTGCCTTCCTCTGGGCATAGACCAAAGATCACCGGGGGGGGGGGGGGGTCATGTTCCTGCATTGTGCAGAGGGTTGGTCTAGATGACCCTCAGGTCCCTTCCAGCTCTACGTTTCTGTTTCTAATTTACAGATAGTGTTTATTATGCTTTTTTCGGTTTGCACTTTCTGTAGCTTAAAAAAAAATACTTTACGAAGCCCCACCCCCCAAATCCTAGGGAAACTATTCTGCATCATAGCCATGTCCACAAAAGGATATTGCCAGGACGCGTTCCAGGCAAGGGAGAGAGCCAGAGTCCAGGAGCACCTTCAAGATGAACCAAATGGGTGGCCCGGTTGGAGCTTTTGAGAGTCACGGCTGACTTCTTCAGGGAATCAAAGCCGCTGGCTTGGTGGGGAAGGCAGAATGTGTGTGGGGGGGACTCCAGCCCTCCAAAGCTTCTCCTCCGCCCCCCCATCCGACTCACCTGGGGTGCCTGCTGCAGGAGGGCCTGAGCTTGGGCTTCCTGGGCGGACCCCCCCGGCCCCTCGTCCTCTTCGCCACTCTCAAAGCCGAACTGGGGAGAGAAGGTGGAGGCGTCATCAGGTCCCCTGGAGACAAACCCCTTTTGGGCCACGTCCACCCACCCCATTCCCTGGGGGGGGGTCTTTGCAGGCAGAGGGGCTAGGGATGCCAACCCCCCCAGTGGCACCTGGAGATCTTCCACCACTACAATTGACCTCCAGAGGACCAAGATCTCAATGGGGGCTTTGCAAGGTGGACACTGGCCGGGAGACATCCAGAGCCATGTGCCCCATAGCGAGAGAAACTCCTGGCGTTCAAGAGACACCCTCCGCAGCCACTGTTCCCCCTCAGTCAGGCCCTTCCTGTAACTCAAAACTGTCCCCTCTGACTGGGGAGGCATCTCCAGGGACTTTTAACCGGAGCTGCTGTGTGGGGCCACCTTCTCTCCCCCCCCCCAGTCAGGCCCTTCCTGTAACTCAAGACTGTCCCCTCTGACTGGGGAGGCATCTCCAGGGACTTTTAACCGGAGCTGCTGTGTGGGGCCACCTTCTCTCCCCCCCCCCCAGGCCGGCCCTTCCTTTAAACACAACATGACCCCTCGGGGAGGCATCTCCAGGGACTTTTAACTGGAGCTGCTGTGTTGGGCTGAGCCCGGGATCTCCCGTGGGCGAAACTTCCTGACACCGCCAGATGAGACTGTCACGCTGAAAAGCAACTGCTGAGATCCTGTTTCAAAGCCCTGGCCTCGGTGTCCCACCTGTGGAGGTGAGGGAGGTGGGGACCAGAGACATACATGGCCTCCTCCGTGGTGGCTCCTTGCCCCTGGAACACCCTCCCCCACGAGGCTCACGTGGCCCCTACCTTCCTTGCCTTTCGGCACAGGCTTTCCTGACGGATTTCAATTAAGGTTTCTCCCCCTCTCTCAGTAGTTTTAATGGTGTGTTTCTGGCCCCGGACTTCCTTACATCTTCGTCGCTGTGCTGCACCACACCTACATGAAGCTGTTCTAAGGCCCTGGCTTGTTTTCACTGGTTTCGTTCCGTAACATGTTGCATTTTAAAAACATTTATTTTATTGTTTTTTAACAGTTTGGTGTAGTGGTTAAGTGCGCGGACTCTAATCTGGGAGAGCCGGGTTTGATTCCACCATTCCTCCACTTGAACCTGGCTGGAGGACCTTGGGCAAGCCGTAGTTCTGAAAAGAGCTGTCTCTCAAGAGCAGTTCTCAAGAGAGCTCTCTCAGCCCCACCGACCTCACAGGGTGTCTGTTGTGGTGAGGGAAAAAGAAAGGAACTTGTAAGCCACTCTGAGACTCCCTTGGGTAGTAAAGGGCGGGGTATAAATCCAATCTCTTCTTCTTCTTCTTAGTAATTTCTCTCAGAGCTGTTCTCTCAAGAGCAGTTCTCAAGAGAGCTCTCTCAGCCCCACCGACCTCACAGGGTGTCTGTTGTGGGGAGGGGAAGGGAAAGGAGTTTGGAAGCCGCTCTGAGACTCTCTTGGGTAGTGAAGGGCGGGGTATGAATCCAATCTCTTATTATTATTAGTAGTAATTTCTCTCAGAGCTGTTCTCTCAAGAGCAGTTCTCAAGAGAGCTCTCTCAGCCCCACCGACCTCACAGGGTGTCTGTTGTGGGGAGGGGAAGGGAAAGGAGCTTGTAAGCTGCTCTGAGAGTCCCTTGGGTAGTGAAGGGCAGGGTATGAGTCCAAACTCTTCTCTTCTTCTTCTTCGTAATTGTAAGCTGCCTCGTCTGGAGAGGCAGCCGTTTCCCAAGCAAATAGAGAGCAACCCCTGAATTACTTGTCCAGTGAAATGTCCCCAACAAATTCCAAAGAAGTACTGGGAGTGATTCCTACCGAAGTAACTGCTAAAAAGTTTTAAAAGTTGACTTTGTTTAAAAAAAAATAATAATAATGTCCAACCAAGAATGTTCTGGCACCATTGCGGGGTGTGTGTGTGTGTGAAGTCTCAGCTGACTTTTGGAGGCCCCTCATGAAGCGAGAGACGTTCAGAGGTAACCACGGCCTGCCTCCGTATAGCAACTCTGGACTCCCTGGGTGGTCTCCCACCTAAACACCGACCAGGGCCGACCCTGCTTAGCTTCCGAGATCTGACGGG
This sequence comes from Gekko japonicus, assembly GCF_001447785.1. Taxonomy (NCBI): domain Eukaryota; kingdom Metazoa; phylum Chordata; class Lepidosauria; order Squamata; family Gekkonidae; genus Gekko; species Gekko japonicus. The sequence continues at coordinate 177,273 of NW_015164286.1, forward strand.
ATCGGGCCAGCCTGTAAAGGCCAGCGAAGCCACCGTGGCCAAAGGTCTCCGGAACGCAGCCCCGCTCCTCTGGCATGGAAAGGTGTGGGTCATTGGGGGGGGGGAGTCACATGGGTCCAGGCGGAGGTGGGCGGAGGGGAAATAAGTTGCACCCCAGATAGGACAAAGCAGCCAGATCCAGCGGTAGGGCTTTGCTAGGGAAACAAACAGAGGATTCAGTTAGCAGGAGAGCTGGACGGTCACGGGTCTGTGTCAGTCCTTCCAAGACAACTTGGGGCTGTGCTGGACCTGGTGTGGATCGGGGCCACGTAGAGAGGGCAGCCGCCGGTTCACCTTCCCACTTTTTCAGAGGGCTGCCAGGTTTTCAATGTGCAGGGAGGAAAGGTGAAGTCCCTCTCCCCTCCCTTCCCGTACATCCGGGGAGGCACAGGGCATGTGGCATCTCCCGACTGGTTCATCACAGTCACATGTCAGACAAGGGCCGGTCATGGTCACTCTGTGAACGTGCATGTTGTCTCTGCTGTCCATTTCTGGCAGACCAAACACACACACGTGGGTGGAATTCCCAGGCAACGGCAGGCTCAATCCAGACTGGGACCCCGTGGCGCGTGAGGAGGAGGGGAATCAGCCTCCCCCCACCCACTCCCATGCTGTTTTCCTGACCTGAAGAAGCTCTGCGGAGCTGTGTGCCCTGCTGGGGAAATCTGCATGTACAGAGGAGGGCTATACTGAAGTGGCACAAACAGCAGCTCCACCAGGGCTTCTTCAGGTCAAGAAAATGGCATGTGTGTGGCTGGGGGGAGGCCGAATCCCCATCTCCTCTGGCATCACCAGTCACAAGCCGAACTGGGCCCAGGCCTGCCTAGGAATTGAGTTCCCAGAAAATAGCTCCAAACAAAGACCTTGGGGAGGGGGGGGGGGGGCACCAAGCCTCTGAATCCCAGGGCCAGGAGGCCACGTCAAGAGAAGGCTTCGGCCTCTGTGCCCCGTTGTTGGCCCTCCAGAGGAATTGGTTGGCCCGACCCAGCAGGGCTCTTCTGTTGTTCTTATGGAGAAACTCCGCGTTCAGAGGCAGTCAACCTCTGAATCCCAGAGCCAGGAGGCAACGTCAGAGAAAGGCCTCAGCCCCTCTGCCCTGCTGTTGGCCCTCCAGGGGACTTGGTTGGCCACTGTGTGAGACTGGAGGCTGCACTCGATGGACCCTCCCTGGTCTGATCCAGCAGGGCTCTCCTTCCCCACACTCACAACACTGGCTTACCTTCTCTGCCAGGCGGGCTCCTTGGTGCGGGGGCAGGGGGGCACTCCGACTGGAGCCTTGGCCACCATCCGAGGGACGTTGATGGGGCTTCTCTTCCGCGTGGCTCTTTCGGTGTATGAGGAGGTCAGAATGACAAGGATACGTTCCCCCACACTGCGAGCACTTATATACTCGCTCCGCTATATGAGTCCTCTCGTGCATCATCAAGGCCGAAGTCCATTGAAACGTTTGCCCACAATAACAACAAATGTCTCCTTTTCCCGCCATTTGCAGGTCCTCGACTTAACGGATGTTGTTTCCACAGTCCTTGGTCCCTCCGTGTCCTTTTACGCCTCAAGAAACTCTTACCCGACTCTCCACTTCCAGCATTTGCCTCCCAAACCAAGGCTAGCTCCAGGTTTTCCCTCCACAAGATAATTCAAATGACTTTGTGTCCCCAGCTGAATTTCAGCCCCCCCCCCCAATCTCTTCAGGTCCTTCTAGCAGTCCATCACCAATGGCCACTCGCTCCGCTCTCTTCTGTAAACAATCCTCCTCATATTCCAGCACTCGGATGCAACGCTCCCTCTAAGCTGTGGAGTCTTGTGAGCAAAAATTCCATTTTGTGAGTTGCTGGCATTAAAATTGTGAGCGAGCGATTGGGCTACTGTGTTCGCTCTGGAGCAATCCTTCCTGAACGAAGACAAAAATGTGTGAGCGAGAGGCTGAAAAACTGTGAGCCAGCTCACACTAACTCAGCTTAGAGGGAACACTGCTCGGATGTCAGATCCTGGAACGAAATTAGGACATCATCAATTACACACCCCACAGCAGTGATGACCCCTCATCTCTCCTAATTCACTACTGAGCCAGGGTTTGCTGCAGTGGCTAAGCGTGTCAGGCCTGGACCAGGGAGGACGGAAGCGCATCTCTATGCAAAGCTATTCCCACCTTAAGCTTTGGAATTTCTATTTATGTAGACTGGAATATCACTGCACAGGACGGCCCTGTGAGGCAGAATTCGGATGTCACAATAAACTAAAACTTGTTTAAAGGTAAAGGTTCCCTTGCTCGAAAGCCAGCCGAGTCAGACTCTAGGGTTGGGGTGTTCATCTCCGTTTCAAAGCCGAAGAGCCAGCGCTGTCCGAAGACGTTTCCATGGTCATGTGGCCGGCATGACTAAACACCAAGGCGCACGGAATGCTGTTACCTTCTCACCGAAGCGGTACCTATTTATCTACTTGCAATTTCTTGCTTTCGAACGGCTAGGTTGGCAGGAGCTGGAACTAGAGACGGGAGCTCACTCCGTCATGCGGCACACTTGGGTCTCGAACTGCTGAACTACCGACCTTCCACAGCCTGCAGTTCAGCGTCTTAACCACCTGAGCCACCGCAGCTCCTAGGATTTGTTTAAGCCACAGTATATCCAACACACTCCAGTTAGCCTACCCCAAGATCCCAATTTGCTCATAAACCCGTGTCTGTCTGCTTCTTGCCACTTCTCCCGTCTACCCCCAGGATGCCACCTCTATGGCTGGTGTGACTTGAAAAATGGGAACCGGAGAATTCAGATGTCACAAGTAGGACAAGCCACGATTAACAAACCAGCTACAAGCCTACTTCGAAATCCTGTTTTGGCGCATACCAAGAAACTGCGATATGTTGGGTCGTCTCTGCATTCAGGGATTTAGGGAAATGCCATGGCTCAGCCCTTGAGCATCGGCTTGGCATGCAGAAGGTTCCAAGTTCGATCCACCGAACTGGTGATGAGAAATACCTCCATCCCAGACCCTGGAGAGCCACCACCATTCTGAGCAGACAAGGCTGACCGTGAGAGACCAACAGTTTGATCCAGGATAAGGCAGTACAGGGAAGGCCTCTTTCCTTGCTGAGAGACTACAGAAGACCCAGGGTTCCCTGGAAGCATCCCAGTAACTGGCGGCCACCGAGAACATCTAAAGAAAGTATCTTGAGAACGTGTCTTCCTAGCACAGTACTAGATAAATAACAAAATGACTGGGTAGCAGCAACCCTGAAAAATGCAGCTCCCTTGAGATGAATCTCATGGCTAAGAGATTCAGAGGAAAAACCCAGAAGAGGTAAATTGTACTAAGCGAAGTGTTCATATAAAGTTTTATCATAAAAGAGGCAGCACCGGCCCCACATCTGGGCCCACATCAGGGTCTTAGGATGGGGCCGTGGCTGAGTCCAGTGCGGGCAGAAGTTCCCTTCCCAAATGCCTCCCCCCCCCCTTTACTCATTCAACCGGAAAAAAGGGCCTGCTTATTGTTTCTTGTTTTGCACTTCAGAAGGACCTGCAACGGGTCAGATTGATACGTTCAGTTCTTCTTGTACTGAAAGACATTGATTGTCAAACACCCCACCCCACCCCGAAAGAGACCAATTCCACTTACTTAGTGGGACAAAACTGGGAATTAAATGGGTTCCCAGCCTCCAGGTGGGGCCTGAAGTTCTCCGGGCATTACAACAGCCTCCCAGCGGAGAGAGATCGGTTCCCTTGCAGGAAAGGGGCTGCACTGGAGGGGGGGGGACTCTACGGCCCCGGTTCCCATCTGAGGTCCCTCCCCGCCCCCCAACCGAGCATTGCACAGACCCCCCCCCATCTCCAGCAATGTGCCCGGAGTTGGCAACCCTGGCTGAGACTGATCCCTGCCTTCTTTCCCTCCCCCGGATCTCAGCGCTTCTCCTCCCCCGACGCCTTACTTCGAGGGGACCCTTCCCGGGGTCCGGCTGCGCGGCTTCTCTGCAACCTTCCCGGGCCTCCTTCCCCGCCGTGCAGAAGCAAACCCCCTCCCTCCACCCCCCCGCCCGGCCTCTCTAGCAGACGTCTCCGTGGGTTTAACCCTTCCAGCGCTGCAGGGAAAAGAAAAACGGGTCGTGCCTCCTCCGCGAGGCTAGATCTCAAGCATGCGAACAAATGTAGAGTCCGGCGGGGACTTTCAGACCAGAGAAAGGTTTCTTCGAGGCGTGCGCTTTCCTGTGCCTGGATGCCAAGAAGTGTGCATGCCTTGGGTATACTCGCGTTAAACCCTTGCGGCGCTGGAGGGGAATGCAAACGCCGCCCCCCCCCCCCCCAAAAAAAAACTCCCCCCCCCCCCTTTGTGGGAGGGGGTTTCC
>NW_015164286.1:181774-190575 GCF_001447785.1 Gekko japonicus
GGAGGAGGAGGAGGAGGAGGAGTGGTGATTAACACATGGAATTCACTGCCACAGGAAGTGGTGGCGGCTACAAGCATGGACGGCTTCAAAAGGGAATTAGATAAGCATCTGGAGCAGAGGTCCATCAGTGGCTATTAGCCACAAGGTATAGCTAGGGGCTCTGGGGCAAGTGATGCTCTGTCTTCTTGGTGCTTGGGGGGGGGGGTCAACAGTGGGAGGGCTTCTAATGTTCTGGCCCCACTGCTGGACCTCCTGATGGCACTGGTATTTCTGGCCACTGTGTGATACAAAGTGTTGGACTGGATGGGCCCTTGGCCTGATCCAACATTGTCATCTCTTATGTTCTTATGTTCTGAAGAAGAAGAAGAATCTGGTCAAACTTGTAGGATGCAGCAGCAGCATTATTGTGACACAGCCGTTTATTTTTTATTTTTTTTAATGGACGCGAATTGGAAACTACTGCACATCTGAAGCTTCCATTATTATAAAATCTTCCCCAGACTGAAGAGTTGTATTGAAAACATACAGAAAGAGGCCTGGGGAGGAAGAGTGTGGGTGGGTGTGTGGCTGGGAATGAAGAAATAGCTGCTCCTACCTGGAAGGAACCAGACCCGGTTGGAAGGCTGCCTCCTGTGCGCAAAAAATCGACTCTTGTGGGCTACACCGGCATGAAAGTGGTGAGCGGGGGACGGGGCTGCTGAATCAGTTAGTTTGCTCTGGAGCCATCCCTTCCTGAGCCAAGACGAAAATGTGTGACCCAGAGGGTAAAAAAATGTGAGCTGGCTCACAAGGAACTCATCTCAGAGGGAACACCACTGAACCCTGCAGTCATCTGAATCTGGCTTCACTCTTACCACTTGCAGAGGCAGCGGAGAGTGGGGAGCCCTTAGAGCAGGATTATGGCCTGGAAACCATGGACCTTCACACCCAGAGCAGGACTGATTTTTCAGAGACTCCGCTCCAAAACCCAGACGTGGACTTATTTGGGGATGGGAGCAGCGTTATGCAAGAGGGGCCCTGGCATACAGGTTATGCAGTGACCGCGGAATCTGAAGACCCGGAAACAAGGACCTCTCCCTTTTGCCCGGTCTGCTCCAGCAGCAGAGCTGTACGTCCTTGGCTGGGCCCTTGAGAGGGGAGAAGGAAAGGGCATCACCATCTACACCGGCTCCAAGCATACCCTTGGTGTGGTACACCTCTTTGCCGCCCTTTGCAAAGATCAAGGATTTCTGGCGGCAGCAGGGAAGAAGATCTCCCATGAAGATCTGATCTTGCGGCTGTTGGAGCAGATCCAGCTCACTGCAGCGGTTGCAGGAGTTCACATCTGAGGACATCAGAAGGGAGGGACTCCAGAAGCAAAAGGAAATCGTCGGGCAGATGCAGTGGCAAAAGCCAGACCTCGAGAGGCTACAAGGAAAGCCTCCAATGGAGCTGATGGGCAGTAGGTTCAGGACGGACAAAAGGAAATACTGCTTTATACAGAGGGATTAAAATGTGGAATTCGCTACCAGGGGATGTACTGCTGGCCACAGGAATAAACAGTTCTAAAAGGGGAGTAGATAAATTCATGGAGAATAGGTCTATGAATAGCCATGGTGACCGAGAGGAACCTCCACATTCAGAGGCACTAAATTTCTGAACCCCAGAGCCAGGAGGCAGCATCAGGGGAAGGCCTCGCCCTCTATGTCCTGCTTGGCCACTGCCTGACACAGAGAGTGTTGGACTAGATGGGCCTTTGGCCTGATCCAACATTGGCTTCTCTTATGTTCTTACGGCACTCCACTTGGCACTCCTCTCCAGGAACCATTCACAAGCACTCTTTGGGTAGGATCTGTCAGCCAGTCACGGATCCACCTAACAGACATAGGATCCGAATCACAGTTTACCCACTCGTCAACAAGAATATTATGTGGAACTGTATCAAAAGCCTTACTGAAATCAAGGTAGACTATGTCTACTGCATTCACCTGATCCAGCATAGTAGTAACTTGAAGGAAGGAAGGAAGGAAGGAAGGAAGGAAGGAAGGAAGGAAGGAAGGAAGGAAGGAGAGAGCAATATCAGACCTATATCTTCTCTGACAGGAAACACAGCTTTGTTTTATGCATTACTTGCCCCTTTTTCTATGTTTATGGCATTGGTGTAATAATCTAATGGCAGTAATCTTTTTTCCCTTCTGCCTCTTCCTCCAAACTCCTCAAGTGCACACCAGTAAGTGGTAGCTTATGTGAGGTGCGTGGGGCTGAGAGAGCTCTTGACAGACAAACTCCTTTCCCTTCCCCTCCTCACAACAGACACCCTGTAAGGTAGAAGAAGAAGAGACTGGATTTATACCCCTGCCCTTCACTACCCAAAGGTGTCTCAGAGCGGCTGACAAACTCCTTTCCCTTCCCCTCCCCACAACAGACACCCTGTGAGGTAGGTGGGGCTGAGAGAGCTCTTCACAGAAACTGCTCTTTTTCAAGAACAGCTCTTATCAGAGCTACGGCTTGCCCAAGGTCATCCAGCCAGGTGCAAGTGGAGGAGTGGGGAATCAAACCCAGTTCTCCCAGATTGGAGTCCGTGCACTTAACCACGCCAACAAACAGGCTGGTTAGTCTGACATGACTTTTCTTGAGAAACCCGTGCTGACTCTTTGTAATTACAGCCATCCTTTCTAAATGCTCAAGGACTGTCTGTTTGATGACTTGTTCTAGAACTTTCCCAGGTACAGACGTCAAACTGACAGGTCGGTAGTTACCCGGATCCTCCTTTCCCCCCTTCTTGAAGATGGGGGGCAACATTTGCCCGTCTTCAATCTTCTGGCACCTTACCTGTTCTCCAAGAATTCTCAAAAATAATGGACAGAGGCTCCGAAATTAAATCCGTCAGGTCTTTCAGTACCCTTGGATGCGGCTCATCTGGCCCTGAGGACTTAGTTTCATTTATATAGTATACAGTATAGCTGGAGTTTGATCCTCAGCTTGCGCAATCATTAAGCATAGAATCATAGAATGTTAGAGTTGGAAGGGACCTTGCAGGTCATCTAGCCCAACCCCCCTGCACTCTGCAAACGGTCTCTTAGCTCATTCCCCCATCATAATTCAAACAGAGACCCAGGTGTTGGCGGCTAACGACTGGGAGAGAAGAAACACACACCCAACTTCCAAGTAGAGGATAATGAACTTGAACTTGGTGAGACGGAGAGCGAAAAAAGGTCGGAGTGGAGAGCTCAATTAAAGTGTCAACCGAGTCTGCTGCAAGGGTTACCTAACCTGTTAGGGGTTATTAGGAAATGGATTGATATTAAAACGGCCAATATTGTAAAGCTTCGGTATAGAACCACAGTTCCTCCTTTGGATGGACAAAAGGAAATATGACTTCAGACAAAGTGATTAAAATGTGGAATTTGCTGCCAGAGGGTGTAGTCTTGGCCTCAGGAATAAACAGTTTTAAAGGGGGATTAGATAGATTCATGCAGGATACGTCTATGAATGGCTACTAGTCATGGTGACTATGGGGAACCTCCACATTCAGAGGCACTGAATTTCTGAATCCCAGAGCCAGGAGGCAACATCGGGGAAAGGCCTCGCCCTGTATGGCTGGGGTGGCCACTGTGTGAGACAGGATGTTGAACCAGATGGGCAACTGAAGAAGAGGAGATTGGATTTATACCCTGCCCTTCACTCAGAGCGGCTTACAACATCTTTCCCTCCCCCTCCCCACAACAGACACCCTGTGAAGGAGGTGAAGCTGAGAGAGCTCTGGCAGAAACTGCTCTTTTTCAAGAACAGCTCTTATCAGAACTATGGCCCAAGGTCATCCAGCAGCTGCGAGTGGAGGCATGGGGAATCAAATCTGGTTCTCCCAGATTAGAGGCCGCACACTTAACCACTACACCAAAACCGGCTCTTGGTCTGATCCAGTAGGGCTCCTCTGCCTTCCTCCCTGGCATGGAGAATCGTGGTTTGACACTCACTCTAGAGACTCACAGTGTATGAACGGGTTCAACAGGAGAGCTTTTTTCTCCCTCAGTACCGCCTTCGAGTCCCAACTGGTGGAGGGAAACAATCACTTCTCTATTCCAGCCTTCTTCCAAGCAGCTCAAATGGACACACGTAGGTTTTATTAATTTTTTTTAATTTAAAAAAGGAAATAAAGTTCTGACCTGGATATAGCCCAGGCCAGCCCAATCTTGTCAGATCTCAGAAGCTAAGCAGGGTCGGCCCTGGTTAGTCCTTGGATGGGAGACCTCCAAGGAATACCAGGGCCCGGAGGCTAGACGCAGGCTATATCAAGCCACTCCTCTGAATGCCCTCCGTGCCCCCGTAGGGGTCACCAGATGTCACCATGACGTCCAGGCACACACACACAAATGCAAAAATAGCCCCCCCAAATGGAATTAAAGGGGGTGCAGAAGAAAAAAGGGAAGTGGGGTACAAAAGCATTAAACATATGAAAATATTTACATTTGTCAAGGACAGCATGAATAAAAATTTAAATGTTCCATAATGCTTAATTTCTCAACTCCGTTGTTATGATTTTTAACATTATCCTTATGATTGCTACTACATCAGAGAGGAAGACAAAGAACGATTTAAGGAAGAATAAAATATATTTTAAAGTCTATTCCACCTTGAATATAGGAAGATAACACTACATCGGAATTGATAATAAAACAGTCCTCCGCTATTAGTTAATCTCAATTCAGTAGTGACTTACATCAGAGGGAAAATATGTCAATATTAGTGAAATGATATATTTTGAGATAAAAAAGAAAAGAGTTAAATATCTACAAACATTGAATATATTCTCTCACACTTCCCTACTTGTTTAACTATATCTAATGAGTCTCAATTAACCATAACATCTCTAGTAAATTATATCTTTTCTCCTCAGAATCTACCCATAATATGAGTAATAAGCTTTCCATTGCTGTTGAAATTCTTTAGTCGGTTCTTTATTTACTTGGCCGGTTAGTTTTGCCATTACACCATATTCTGCTAATTTGTCTCTCCAAATTTCTTTATTAGGACACTCTTTATTTTCCATTGTATTGCTAATATTACTCTAGCTGCAATAAGCACATATTCAAATAAGTCTTGGGAGATTTTTTTCAACATTGTCCAGTATTATTCCCAATAATAGTATCTGATTTCATAGGGAATTTAATTTTCTACCTCCATTTTATCATATGTTTTGACGTTCCATCTCTGTATCAAATTGAAGTAATAATTTAAAAATTCGTCCTAGTAGGTGATCTTTTTGTGGTATAATTATCTTTTCAAATTCAGCCAGACCTCTTATTGCGCTTTTTTCTGTGTAAACATCTTTTTAAAGTCTGGAAATGAGTTGAAAATAGACTAGCCATTGTATCTTCTTCCCTTCTTCTTTGATGGCTGGCCAGGATTTGATTTCTCCTTGTGAATTTATCATCTTTATAGATTATGAAGTCAATATTTTCCCTCTTATGTCTATAATAATATGCATCTATTGGTGACATTAAAGGTGATATTGTAGGGCGAATTATTCTTCTTGTAGTCTCCCACGTATTGATTACATGACTTTTATCTTTTATTTTTCCAAGTTTCTTTCATAATTCAAAGGTAACTGTGCAATCTGTCATCCAGATCTGCTGCTTCTAGTTTTATTAATTTATCATTTGGGTTTTTGATACAATCTGCAATTCAAACCAAACCAGCTATTTGGTGGTATAATTTAATGTTAGGTACTATTGGGCCTCCTCTGTTTTCTCATCCTGTAATACTAATTCTTGGTTTTTCCCATTCCATATAAATGTATTATTTCTGCCAGTCCACCAAACTCTTGTATATTAGAATAATAGAATCATAGAGTTGGAAGGGATCTCCAGGGTCATCTAGTCCAACCCCATGCACAATGCAGAAAATTCACAAATACCTCCCCCTCCACACCCGCAGTGACCGCTGTTCCACGCCCAGAAGATGATAAAAAAACCTCCAAGATTCCTGGCCAAGCTGGCCTGGAGAAAAGTTGCTTCCTCACCCTAAAGTGGCGATCAAAATTTCCAGGGGTGTGTAAGAAAGGGCCACAAGAACTAAGCACTGAGGCAACCCTTCCTGCCCTCCCTCTCGTGTTCTGCCTAAGTTCACACAATCAGCATTGCTGTCTGATGGCCATCTGGCCTTTGTTTGAAAACCTCCAAGTAAGGAGAGCCCACCACCTCCCGAGGAAGCCTATTTCACTGAGGAATCACTCTGTCAGGAAGTTCTTCCTAATGTTTAGCTGAAAACTCTTCTGATTTAATTTTAACCCGTTGGTTCTCGTCTGACCTTCTGGGTCAACAGAAAACATCTCCGTACCATCCTCTACATGACAGCCCTTCAAGTACTTGAAGATGGTTATCGTATATCCTCTCAGTCATCTCTTCTCCAAGCAAAACGTACCCATGAACCTTTCCTCATATGACTTGGTCTCCAGACCCCACACCATCTTCATTGCATTCCTCTGGTCACTTTCCAGCTTGTCTATATCTTTCTTAAATTGTGGTGCCCAAAACTGAACACAATTTTCTAGGTGAAGTCTAACCAGAGCAGAGTAAAGCAGTACCATCCCTTATCATGATCTGGACACTATATTTCTGTTGATACAGCCCCAAATCGCATTTGCCTTCTTAGCAATTGCATCACACTTGTTCAGTGTATGGTCTACTAAGACCCCTAGATCTTTTTCGCACATACTATTGCCAAGAACAGTCTCCCCCAACCTCTAATTATGCATTTAATTTTCCCTACTTAAATGCAGAACTTGACATTTATCTCCATTGAAATTCATTAAATTCATTTTAGCCCAGTTTTGCAGCCTGTCAAGATCATCCTGTATCCTGACTCTGCCTTCTACTGTATTCACTACCCCTCCCAATTTAATAAGCATTCCCTCTATTCCTTCATCCAAATCATTAAGATGTTAAACAAAACAGGTCCCAGGACAGATCCTTGAGGCACTCCACTTGTTACTCCTCTCCAAGAAGATGAGGAACCTTTCACAAGCACTCCTTGGGTGCGATCTTTCAACCAGTTACAGAGCCATCTAACTGTCATAGGATCCGAACCACATCTTTCCAATTTGTCAACAGGAACATTATTGATCGGTATAATTTGAAAGAGAAAATTTAATTTTGGTAATAAGTTCTTATTTATTGCAGAGATTCTCCCCAGCCATGATCATTTTAGTTCGGACCATCTTTACAATTCTTTTTGGTATCTTCATCCAGAATAACATTTCACCGAGCTTTTCCCTCCTCTACTGTAGCTATCCAGGTCTATGTGTTGGGATTCTGGAGACAGGAAGGGCAAGGCACATCCTCTGGCTCTCTGGTGGGTTGCCGCGTTAGTCTGTAGATGTAGACCGGAACACAAAGTAGCCCCTTCAAGACCACCCAGATTTTCCAGGGTTTAAGCTCTCATGAGTTAAAACTCACTTTGTCAGATGGGCATGAGAAAGAAGACCCATCGGCCCTCCTCTCTGGCTCAGAAGGTGGGAGTGGGGTTACCAAGAAGGGCCGCTGGGAGTCAATAAACAGAAGTGCTGTTAGCCGCAACACCTGGGTCTCTGTTGGGAGTTATGATGGGGGGATTAGCTAAGGGACCGTTACCAAGTAGGAGTGCAGCCAAGGGATCACACTCCAACTATACCAAAGCCAGAACCCTCTCAGAGCGGCACAGAAGACGGACAGGAAATATCTTTTATGAAATCTATTAAGAAAATAACTCTAATACACTCAGCTAATCAATGGGATAACACACACACCAGGGAGCTAGGAAATAAAGAGGTGAAGCGATCTTAAGAACATAAGAACATAAGAGATGCCAATGTTGGATCAGGCCAAAGGCCCATCCAGTCCAACACTCTGTATCCCACAGTGGCCAGAAATACCAGGGGCCATCAGGACGTCCACCAGTGGGGCCAGGACATTAGAAGCCCTCCCACTGTTGACCCCCCCCCAAGCACCAAGATGACAGAGCATCACTTGCCCCAGAGTCCCTATCTATACCTTGTGGCTAATAGCCACTGATGGACCTCTGCTCCATGTGTTTGTCTAATTCCCTCTTGAAGCGGTCCATGCTTGTAGCCGCCAACACCTCCTGTGGCAGTGAATTCCATGTGTTAATCACTCTTTGGGTGAAGAAGTACTTCCTTTTATCCGTTCTAACCCGACCGCTCAGCAATTTCATGGAGTGCCCACGGGTTCTTGTATTGTGAGAAAGGGAGAAAAGTACCTCTTTCTCTTCCTGATCTTAAAGAAATCAGTGACAAAGGAGGAGGATGCATTGACGGGAGAGTGGTAACGCTACTGGTCCAGATGTGCAGAGGTCCACGGAGAAGGGATGATGGCCCAAACAAAGTTTGGGGATGAACAGCAGACAGTTGGCATCAGGGCAGACACACACTCTGAGGCCACGTGCTTTGGAGGATATAGACATGGGGAAACAATGAGGGCCAATGGGGGGCCTTGAGTGGCTTGTCTCAGTGAAGACAGAAGATTACCAGGACCAATCAGGGGTTGTTTCGTAGATAAAGAGGTGCAGGAGCTCATTAAAATAACTCATTAGCATAACTTATTTGCATATGCCACAGACACTGACATCACCAGAAGGCAGCACCCACTGATCAGGCTCCACTGGACTGTTTTGGATTGCTAGCTATTGGGGGGGGGGAAGTGCAGATCTGTCCTCGCAGAGGAGGGAGAGCTTGTACCTGAATAAAACTTGGTCTTAAGGGTGCCACTGGACTGTTTTGGATTGCTAGCTATGGAGGGGGGGGGGACGGGCCGGCTTGCCCCGCG
>NW_015164286.1:190611-197825 GCF_001447785.1 Gekko japonicus
TGACGTGGCGCGGGGCGTGGGGGGGGGGGGGGGGCCTCTGCAGCTTACCTGGCTGCTTTTTGCTCTGACTGAGGGCTGCTGGAAGCAGGGGGTGGGGCTTGTTGCATGTACCCGCCCCCGGGCTCTTTACTGCCGGAGCTCCGCTCCTGTGCGCTCCTGCAGAAAATGACCCCTGCCTGGAACAATCAGGGGTCCCAGGGAAGGTGACTCCAGGACAGCACCGTAGCTAGGGATCTTCAGGGAAGGGGGCCTTGGGGGGGGCACCAGCTAATTAAATCAAAGGCTTCAGGGCAAGGGGGATCTGCTTGGCATGCACGCACCCAGCCCCCCTTAGAGCCTTTCTCCGAGGCGAGAACAGAAGCAGACCTTACCAATGTAAATAAACTGTGAACACTAAGGCTCCACAGAGGGCTAGGAACACTGCCATGAAAGAATGAAAAAAAGAGGGGGGAATCAAGCTTCCTCCCTCACTCCTTTCCTGAGCCGGCAATCTCTTCTGAAGCCATAAGCAGAAAATCCAACAGGAGGAGCAAACTGCTGCAGCGGCTGCAATCGAACCAGTGTGCACTAATCGTTATGTGGTGTGTGACGGGGGTCAGCCACCGGTTGCTGCTGGGTCCCAAAGAGACTTGGCTTATTGTGGATGAGCTCAAGACGGGAGATGCCGGCTGCTGGAAACATTTACGCCAATATTCTGATTCTGAACATGACGCAGTCCTCTAGCACGGTATTTTCAGCTAACTGTGTGCCATCATAGGCGAGAGTGCAATACTGTAACTGTGCGACAATGCTCCCTCTAAGCTGTGGAGTCCTGTGAGCAAACATTCTACTTTGTGCACTACGGGCATTAGAGTTCTTAGCGAGCCATTTGGCTACCGCACAAATCAGTTTGCTCTGGAGCCAGCCCTTCCTGAGCTAAGACAAAAATGTGTGAGCCGGAGGCTAAAGAACTGTGAGCTGGCTCACACGAACTCAGCTTAGAGGGAACACTGCTGTGCAACAGGCAATGGGGGGGGGAGCCAAGGTTCAGGGAGGGGGCCAAGGCAGGTTGAATAGGTTCCCAGGTTTATACAAAAGGTAGGAAATGGGTCTCTGATAGACTTCAGGAATGATCGTTAATAATTAGAATGTTTGATTGGTTTATCTCGGTATCCTGGGGGATGGGGCAGGAAGGACAGTTGATCTAGACAAAAGACTTTTCACACAGGTACAGGAGTCACAAAAGGGACAAGTGCAGAGTTGGAGACAGAAGGGCTGTTCGCCAGGTGGCTGCTGAACAGCTTAATGGAAAGGCAGATACTGGAACAGGTGGAACTCGGCATTGTTTCATATGCATACCTTGCTGGGTGGAGGGGGGGGGATTTGGAGATCGTCTTGAAGGGCTGCCTTCTGCAACTTGAATAATGGCAACCCTTTTCCAGAGCTGTGGCGAGCTCTGTGGATCAGAACCAAGAGTTCCTTTCTTGAACTGAGTTTGTGGTTCTCTGGTTCAGGTTAGAAGTGAGGTGCCCCTGCTGCTGGAGCTACCAGAGAGGAAGGCAGCGCCTCTAGGCTAACAGTGCCATAAGGCCTAATGGATCTTCGTTCTCATTTCTGCCTGACCAAATGAGCTTCAACCTGTGAAAGCTTCTATCCTTGGAAATTTCCTTGGTCTCTCATGTGCTCCCTCTCTACCTTTCCATTTCCTTTGGGAAGTCCTTTTGCCTTGCTAGGGTGGCAAGATTGGAGCTGGGGGCACTTGGAAACTCCCCTGTGTGGGTGTCAGCCACTACAGTAAACTCTACAGATGCAGATAAATCCATTAAAAGGCTTTATTCTGGAAATCAGAAAAGTCCACAGGATGGGTGAAACTCCTTGAAAGAACTAACATTAATTGCAGAGTTGTAAATTACAAGACCTCTGATCCAGCCCACATTCACACGTCATAGATACATAGTACATAGACAGGTTACCACAGTTCAGTTACTAGAGTGAGAATGTTTATCCTTTGACTTCCTTTGAAGGCCATGAGAGATCAGAAGGGTGCCCACTCCCCGGCCTTCACGATAGGAGGAATTCTTTACAGTGTTAACAAGTGCTACTAATCTACCAGTTCACCCAGACATGTCTCTGATTCCCCTTCCAGAATGTCAGAAGAGGAACCGTGGGAATAAATAGAGACATTGCCGGCAGGTGCAGTTATGGGAATCAAGCGGGAGGAAAACAGATGCAATAGGAAGAACAGAGCATAGATATTTACATCATTAAAGCATAACTACATTGAGCCCTGTTACAATATAACACCAGTGCTCATCTAGACTGACCCTAAGGCCCAGCAAGGGTCCGATTCTGACAGTGGGCTTTTTTATGTTGACGATGGCCACTCCGACTGAATCTCTTTCCACACTCTGAGCATTCGAAAGGTTTCTCCCCTGTGTGGATTCTCTGATGCTCTTGAAGACCTCTACTCTGACTGAATCTCTTTCCACACTCTAAGCATTGAAAAGGTTTCTCCCCTGTGTGGGTTCTTTGATGGAGTTGAAGAGTGCCACTCCGACTGAATCTCTTTCCACACTCTGAACATTCAAAAGGTTTCTCCCCTCTGTGGGATCTTTGATGGAGTTGAAGATTGTCACTCCTATGAAATCTCTTTCCACACTCTAAGCATTCAAAAGGTTTCCCCCCTGTGTGGGATCTCTGATGCTTTTGAAGAGTGCCACTCCGACTGAATCTCTTTCCACACTCTGAGCATTCAAAAGGTTTCTCCCCTGTGTGGGTTCTTTGATGGAGTTGAAGAGTGCCACTCCGACTGAATCTCTTTCCACACTCTGAGCATTCAAAAGGTTTCTCCCCTGTGTGGGTTCTTTGATGGAGTTGAAGACTGTCAATGCGACTGAATCTCTTTCCACACTCTAAGCATTCAAAAGGTTTTTCCCCTGTGTGGGTTCTTTGATAGAGTTGAAGACTGTTAATGCGACTGAATCTCTTTCCACACTCTGAGCATTCAAACGGTTTCTCCCCTGTGTAGATTCTTTGATGGTCTTGAAGATGGCCACTCTGACTGAATCTCTTTCCACACTCTGAGCATTCAAAATGTTTCTCCCCTGTGTGGCTTCTTTTTTGCCGTTGAAGATTGCCACTCCTACTAAATCTCCTTCCATACTCTGAGCATTCAAAAGCTCTATTCCTGAAGTTTCCTTCAGCCTGTTCATTCTGAGCTTTTTCCAATGTGAAGGCCTGACATTCCCAAACTGGCTCCTCGACCTCTCCTGCTGGGAGAAAGAGGAAGGTCAAATCACGACTGACACAAGAAGCCAAGCCACCAGTTGGGGACTCCTGATTCATGAGTGTGTGTTTTATCCCCTGAGCCCCTGGTCGTAACATTTCCCTGGCAGCCCTCCAGCAGAGGTTTTTCTATATTCTGGGTATCCCTCCCCTCCCCAAAACTCCCCAGATGTACTTTAATGGAAAACGTGGCAAATATATCTTCCATTGCCTTTCCCATTTGCCTTGCCAAGCAAGTCTTTTGAGGATGAAGTACAAGAAGTGTTTGTAATTTCTAGTCCTGTGACTGTAGAGAGAGTTTCCTTCCAGGTGTGATGAGACAGAAGAGGAGCTGGTCTTCGGACTCCAATAACATGTCTCTGCCGGGGTAGGAGAGAAGTCAGGACCACAGCAAGCGAACCCCACAGTTCTAAGGAAAGCCCCATAGAAATGCCAGTTGTTGGCGGAAGGAGGTGAAGGTCGGGAAAGGGTAGGAAAAGGTTGACAGGCATCTAAGTCATCCAGCAAAGCTGTTCTTAAGTAAATACCTCACCTCTGCCTGGAATATCCCGTATTTAAGGGCAATGCAGCCCCTCAAGGGACTAAAAGAGCCACAACTGAGCTCAGCCCCAGGAAGATTTTCCAAAATTTCTGGCCCCCAAACACCTCCCTTTCTCCTTATCCAGAAGGCTTTATAATTCTACCCAACTAAGAGTTCCTAAGAGTTGAACCAGAAATCCTCCATAGCTATTCTTTGCCCCTTTCCTTTGACATAAGGATGAAGCAGACTCACTCATAGGCATCTCACTCAAGAAGGAAATATTGTGTTGAGATCCTCTTGAGAAACTCTCCAGCCTTTCATCTGTCTCCCCTGCAGTCTGTTGTACATCAGTGCCTTCTATGGGAGAGAGAGAGTGAATGAATGAATTTATTATTACAGCGCATAGCCAGCAATATAAAACCATACCTACAAATATTTATCATATACATAGATTACAATGTCAAAAGTATCCAGATGGTGAGTCTATTAATATAAAATTGTACAAGCATTTTAAACTCTAAAACCAAAAATACGGTGTTGAGTCATACATCATCGCAATGGCAGCAATTCACACCTTTGGTGACTACGGAAGGTCCTTACCAAGAGAGGCCACGTTCCCATAGTTCTCCAGCATGACTTCCCGGTAGAGAGCTCTTTGGCCTGGATCCAGCAGGGTCCACTCTGCCAGAGTGAAATAGATGGCCACGTCCTCAAAGGAAGCTGGAGACTGAAAGAAGAAGCAGATTTCCTCACCAGAGGCTGTGCCAGGCAAGACTGCCTTCTGGAAAAGGGGCATGCTGGGAGTGCCCAGGATGGAGTGCTTGGCAGGGGTCAAGAACGTGGCGTGCAGAGCCTCCCTTACTTGGACCCCTTAGAACCCACTACAGGAGCAGAAGCCCCCCTGAGAAAGGAGGGGGAACTCAGGCGGTCCCCTGCTCGTCTCCCCTACCTGGACGGCTGGGGCCACAGACGTCTCCACTCCTCCGCAAAGACGACGATGGCTCAACACTGTCTCTTCACTGCCTGTGAGGGAGAGAACATCGGAAGAAAGGGTCTTAGCCCAGGCTTCATATTTTGTTTGGTTGTCTGAATCCTGCTTTATGCACCCCTGTTTGGAAGGCTGTGAAACCTTGCCCTGTGTACACTAAAAAAAAGTGTGTAACAATTCTGAGTAAACTTGAGGGAGAGGTGGAAGAGAAGCACAAGATTCCTAAAAAACCTTCAGGGGTGGTGGGGTGGTATAAACATTGACAACACACTCCAGACTTTTGTGACACTCGACACCTATTCTGTGAACTCCAGAGCTCAAAACTGTGGCAGCATCCCTGCTCGATCAGGGCAAAGTCCCAAGCATGCCATTGTTTCAGTGACTGGGCCCTCCCACATGATACTGAGTCCAGGGCAACAGCGGGAGGGGTTTAGGAGCTCTGGCCTCATTGGTGGCCCCTGGATTTGGGCCATTGTGGGACAAAGAGTTTTGGACTGGAGGGGCCACTGGCCAGATCCAACATTGGCTTCTGTTATGTTCTTATGTTGTTGTTCGGGCATTTTAGAGGTTAGGGTCTCTGCCTGGGATCCCCAACTCCAATAGGGTACTTTTCTATGGGCGTTAGAGACTGGCATGGGAACCCAGGCTTCCCCAGAGATAGAAGGAGGGAGGGAGGAAGAAGTTGCTGTGAACAAAAGCTATGTATTGATTTGGTGTCATGGTAAAGTGCACGGACTCTAATCCGGGGGAACCGGGTTTGATTCCCCACTCCTCCACTCGCACCTGGCTAGGTGACCTTGGGCAAGCCGTAGTTCTGACAAGAGCTGTCCTTGAAAAAGAGCAGTTTCTGTCAAGAGCTCTCTCAGCCCCACCTACCTCACAGGGTGTCTGTTGTGGGGAGGGGGAGGGAAAGGAATTTGTAAGCCGCTCTGAGACACTTGGGTAGTGAAGGGCGGGGTATAAATCTATTCTCTTCTTCTTCTTAAAACCATACACGAGTAATACTCAGCAGCATATATTCAATTTATTTATTTATATAATATTTCAATTTATGCCCCACCCTCCCCGTGAGCAGGCTCTGGGCGGCTTACGTTGATTGGTACCCTGTACCATAAAAACCACATACAAAATTTAAAACCACTTACAAACATCAACATTAAAACAATCCAACAGTGAACAATTAAAGTGCTAGTGATAGTTCAGATGGCATACTAACAATTTCAATAATGAAACTGTTAGCATCCAGAAAATCCCAACACCTGATATAATGTACACTTTAGAAATAACAAGGAATTTCATTTATTTATTTATTTATTATTGTTCGATTTATATCCCGCCCTCCCTAAAACGGGCTCAGGGCGGCTAACAGTTAGGGCACAAAGCCAAGATTAAACAATTACGGCACAAAGCCTATTCCTGGGCTGCAAGACCAAGAGCAACACAGAAACACCGCTGCTAGAATCTCACTTGCAAAGACACGGAGGACGCTGAAGATTCCTACGCTGCATGAGCTGATCTTGAACATTACGGAATGTGCTGAAATGGACAAGTTGAGAAACACTTTAAAAGGAAAAATGGAAGAAGGATTTATGAGACCTTGGAGGGCATTTCATGATTGGTTAATACTCAAGTACTGAGAGAATAAGATTAAGTGAATAATAATAATAATGGCAGATGAAATAGTTGTGAAATTGTACAGGGAAGATATGCATACAGAACAATAAATTGAAATTCTGTATATCTCGGTCCGTTCCTCCTCTTCTTTTCCCCTTTCCCCCTTTCTTTATATAAATTAATCAAATTTAAATTAAAAAAAAGACCTCCACAGTCACAGGTGGGGTGTTCGCCAAGCAGCCCTGAACAGAGCCAGAAGCCCCATATTTATACTCGTTTCAGCCTTTGGGAACTAATAGAGCTGTCAGTCAAGAATGTACCAGACTTGAGGAACACCAGACCAGCCCGTCTTAAGTTGATAATATGAAATTTGGCTCGTATGAACTTTTGCCCAGCTATATTTTATTAGCTGCGATGTCAAAAAGGCCTGGACTAATATGGCACCTCCTGTACATCTGAACTATACCAGTTTAGGCTTCGGAGCGTGGCACCTGGAGGCTGGGAGATGTCAAATATGAATTCGGGCAAAGGTACATCTTCATGGAAAGGCTGTGGTTTTTACGCCTAGGGTGCCAGGAAAAAGAACAAAGGCTTATGGGACAAATAACCTAACAGAGAGGTATAAGCTAATTCAAACTAATATACAAGAACACAGAAGGACAGCCATGGCCTAGTCTCGCTTATGATCCTGCCACCGTTTTAATGAGAATGGTTCCCCCTTCGGGTGAGTGGCCACCGTTACATCCTGTGGCACTGAAACCCAGAAGTCTACCCCTGTGCAGTGTGCAGAACTATTTCTTGAACCTTCTATCCATCAACTGCACAATC
>NW_015164287.1:0-2115 GCF_001447785.1 Gekko japonicus
ATAAATCCAATCTTTTCTTCTTCTCTTCCTCGCTTCTTCTTCTTCTTCTCCCCCCCCCCGTGCTTTATCTGGTGTGTGTGACCGCAGTCTTACTCTCCTTTGTTTGAGATAAGGGCAGAATAAAGGGAGTCCCTTTTCACTCAATGAGTAGTCAAATGACGGAATTCACTGCCGGAATGGTCACTGGAATAGATGCCTTTCAAAGGGTCCTAGATAGATTCACAGAGGACAGGTCTGCTAGCCATGGTTAGTGAATCTGAAAAAAACTGAAACCATTTTGCGGCTTCATTTTTCTGTATTGAATAATGGTGCATTTTAATATGGGAGTCTCCTTCTCTATGCTCCTTAAAGTGGAAAGGCGGCATATAAACGGCTTAAACAAACCCTCTGGGTAGCCAAATTTTGTTGGTGGAAAACTGATCAGAAACAAGGCTGAAAAAGAAGGGGGGGGAATAACAGTCGTTGGGGTTATGTGGTTTAAAAAGAAAACCTTTTAAAAAAGTTAATAAGGTTTAAGTAGTGAAGAAAACGTTGCTTTGTGATGCTGGTAGATGTTATTAAATTCATTTCCATGAAGTCTGCGGTTCAACCTACAAAGAGAATGTGTCCATGACAACAGAGTTTTCGTTTTTCAATACCAACACACTGAAAATATTTTTGTAAAAATGAAAACCACATTGCATTTATATTATAAATATTTTTCTTCCAACCAAAGGTAACCTAGGTAGTCAGAACTGAAAATATGGGTTTGTCAGTTTGAGGGAGGAAATCAGGAAAAGGGAGATGTCTCCTCAGATCTCCTCAGGGGACCTACCTTGTTGTTGATTTTGGGGCAGGCCTGGTTTGCCCGGCCCCACCCTCTGCTGGGTGAGCCTTGAACTGTGTAAGGCTCCTCCGCCCCAGAGGTGCCAGCTCAAGGGCTCTTGCCCTGTGGCTCTTAGCTTGGGGGTCAGGCATAGGGGCCCTGTAAGAAGCTGAATAGCTCTCACATCCCATATGTGTTGAGATGTTTTGCTTCTGCGAGCCTTTTACGAGTAGTCTTGTGAGGCACTTTGGCAGGGGAGTTCTCAGGGAAGTGCAAGAAAAACTGAACCACCTCTGCAATGGATCGCAGCAGTGAGGGGGCTGAGGCGGTGACACGCAAAGTCTGTGGCATGTTTCTATGCTTACTTGAGGGTAACAGCAATTACAGTTGCAGCAGGGGTATGTTGGTAGCCCTGCCGGAGGAGAAGGTCCAGGGACTTGAGGTACACTTGCCCACACTCCATTTTATAAAGGAAGGTGAAGAGTTCATGGACAGAACACATGAAGCACTCTTGGGAGGGCCACAGGAGGAGGAGGGAAAGGTATCTCAGCAAATGGAGGAGCACCCGACACAGGAGGCGGGCACATGGAAGAATGTAACCCACAGGAGCAGAAAAATCAGAAGACGTTCTGAGCATCTGTTGCCAAGCAATCGGTTCCAGGATCTCCCCATAGATATTGATTCTGGGCCACTGGAACAAGGGCTACTCCCACAGTGTCCCTGAAGCTTGAAGGAAATTGCTGAGGTCACCGTGGATAAGAGTTTCTGCTCCCCAATATAGAAGAAGGTGTGGGCTGGTAATTGGGAATTCCCTACTGAGAGGGGTAGAGGCGAAAGTGTGACGACTGGACTTGTTGTCTCGAGAGGTATGCTGTCTACCAGGAGCATGCATCCATGATGTGACAGAAAGGGTAGGAAGACTCATTAAACCCACAGATTATTATTTTTTCTTGCTCATCCATGTGGGAACAAATGATACTGCCTGGCATAGCCCAGAATGTATTAAAAGAGACTACATGGCTCAACATCGACAACAAAAAGAACCATCCGGCCCCACCACTCCTTGGCAAATAGAAGAAGAAGAAGAAGAAGAAGAAGAAGAAGAAGAAGAAGAAGAAGAAGAAGAAGAAGAAGAAGAAGAAGAAGAAGAAGAAAATGATACTGCCTGGCATAGCCCAGAATGTATTAAAAGAGACTACATGGCTCAACATCGACAACAAAAAGAACCATCCGGCCCCACCACTCCTTGGCAAATAGAAGAAGAAGAAGAAGAAGAAGAAGAAGAAGAAGAAGAAGAAGAAGAAGAAGAA
>NW_015164287.1:7203-19232 GCF_001447785.1 Gekko japonicus
CATGATGAGGGAAGGGAGTTGCAGCCTAGGATCAGCATAGGGGTAGTACACAACAAAAGCACCTAGTTTCTTTAAATGAAAATAAGTCCTCAGGGCCAGATAAACTGCATCCAAGGGTACAAAAAGAACTTGCGGATGTCATTTCTGAGCCTCTGTCCATTATTTTTTAAGAATTCTTGGAGAACAGGTGAAGTGCCAGAAGACTGGATGCAGGCAAATGTTGTCCCCATCTTCAAGAAGGGGAAAAAGGAGGATCTGGGTAACTACCAACCCGTCAGCTTGAAGGTAAACTGCAGCAGCCATTTTGTGGCTGGCTCTGCCTCCTGTCACAGCCATTTTGTGGCAGCCATTTTGTGCTGTGTCCACCACACTGTCTCAGAATTCCAAATGTGCCCGCAGGCTCCAAATGGTTGAGGGCCCCTGCTTTAGGAGGTCAACATGTAACTCAACAAGAGTGTCAGGTGGATGACGGGATCAGAGGGGCTGTTGGCAGGCCAGCCTGTGGGCAACTGTGGAGAGCGTGGTGGACATTGGCGATCATTTGCCTCAAAAAATTTCTTCCTTGGCTGACTGAGCCGAAATTATCATTAGTCGGTTGGTTTTAGCACTTTCTTCATAGCTGATTGATATATTTATCATTTGTCTCTGCTGTGAGAGGCAGATGGCTTAATTTAGGTAGTATAGATAGGATGTTCTTTGTATTTTGTTGATCTATTGCTCATTGATTTGGTGATAGATTAGACAGTTCTATTATGTTTCATTTCATTGCCTTTCTGAATTACCTGGGCAAAGCCATCTCCTAGGTAGGCAACTAGACAGAACAAGGTTTTCAAGTCTGTTTTGCTGGCATTTGTGCAATGGAAAGACTTTGACAATGGGGCAGGGGAAGAAGAAGAAGAAGAAGAAGAAGAAGAAGAAGAAGAAGAAGAAGAAGAAGAAGAAGAAGAGGAAGAAGAGGAAGAGGAAGAGGAGGAGGAGGAGGAGGAGGAGGAGATTGGATTTATACCCCACCCTTCACTATCCGAAGGAGTCCCAGAGCAGCTTACAATCTCCTTTCCCTTCCCCTCCCCATAACAGACACCCTGTGAGGTAGGTGGGGCTGAGAGAGAGCTCTTTTGAGGACTGCTCTTTAGAGAACAGCTCCGAGAGAACTTGAGACTGACCCAAGGTCACACCAGAAGGTACACGTGGCGAAGTGGGAAATCAAACCAAGTTCTCCCAGATTAGAGTCCGCGCTCCTAACCACTACGCCAAACTGGCTCTCGAGCATCATGGGAGCATCATGTCCCACCAGGAGCAATACATCCCCTATACAGGCATTCCGGGCAAAATTAGGGCATTTTTTTTCACATCTTGAACCAGCTCCAGCAGAGGCCCAAGTTTCCTCTCCTGGGTCCTTGAAAGCATCACTTGACTCCCAAATTGCTGCCTGTTTCTCTGAAGAGATCTGTCAGCAGCTATAACAACAACATCAACAACAACAACAACAACAAATAATAATAATAATGATGATGATGATAATAATAATGATGATGATAATAATAATAATGATGATGATGATAATAATAATAATAACAACAACAATAACAACAACTCCGCTTCTTCTACACACCCAGGGGTGCTTGACGTTGGAAGTCCAGTATGTGGAGAACAGACGTAAGCTCTGGATCCTCATTGACAGATGCCGTGGACTGGGGGTAGCTGGTGGAAAGAGGCTATGGTCTCCCTCCTCCCTTGGGACCCCAGGATGGAGAAGATATTGGGAGATTTGGTAAATGTAGCAGAGTGTTGCCCCGTCACTGAAGCGTGATACTGAGTGCAGGAAATAAATCTCCCAAGAAGTTTATTGCAAAAAAAAGGTAAAAACTCACATGTATTCAAGTAGATCCAGTTCACATTCAGGTTGTAGTGAAAAGAAGAGAAACCTGCTATAAAGAGTTCTTCCCCTATCACAAATGGCCGGCTTGTCTGGCATCGTGCGTGTGCGGGAGTATGCAGGCATTGTCTCTACAGGAGAGGCCTGCAGAGACATGAGTCTCCATGGAAGGCCATGTGAGGAGAGGGAGAGGACAAAAGTGGGAGGAGAGGGTCAGAGGGCAGCTCCCAGGGTAAGACAAAGAGAGGCATCCCATTCAAGGAGATAACACCTAAACACACGTAGAGTGATGTAGCCCCCCCCCCCGAAATCCAGGCACGCCGAGTCACTCATTCCAACAGAAGACCCATGTCTCCAGTTTCCAGTAGGGCAAGCAGAGCAGTTGAAAAAAAGACTTAACATTTCGGTCTGGCACCTTCACTAATAACTGACTCCTCAGCCAGGTGGAAGTCAATCTGGGCAAGGAGAACGGGAGCAACGGGTGCATGGCCTGGTATGGCCTCCAGCCTAGAAGACAGGTCTTCAGCCCCCTGTAGGACTGCCTAGAGCAGTGATGGTGAACCTTTTAGAGACCGAGTGCCTGAACTGCGACCCAAAGCCCACTTATTCATCGCAAAGTGCCAACACGGCAATTTAACCTGAATACTGAGATTTAACTTTAGAAAAAACAACTCCTACATTAACTTAAAATGATCCAAACAAAGTAAGGAAAGCAATCCCAAATGCTTTCATTTACTTTAAATGGTCTGGGCCTGGCTGGGCGATGGCACGCTTGCCCACAGAGAGGGCTCTGAGTGCCACTTCTGACACCCGTGCCATAGGTTCGCCACCACTGGCCTAGAGGGTAGAAAACTAACCTTTCTTTTTCCTTCTTCCTTTTCTTTTTGTTAGATAGCATAGCATTTATTGCATACGGCCAAAGGCCATTCCAAGTGGGACATGCAAAGCAACTGCAGCACAAACAGACAAAAATTATAATGTTAAAAACACATTTTAAAAACATGTAAATGCCTTCCCTAGATATGATTTCAATCACCCAGCCTTTAGGCACACCTCTAGCCTGTATTGTCTTGGCAGCCCAGATGGACTGTGCTACTCTATATATGAAATGTACTGATCCGAATCGGAAAGAAGGAAAATTAGCTTCTCCACCACAGGAGAAAAATTGATACCCTTTAAAATCCCACCAAGAAATGTATTTCTGGGCTCAATATACAAAGGGCAAGACAAAATAGAATGTGGAAGATCTTCTGGGACCGAGGCTCCAAACAACACATGCAGCAGTCGGTGTTTGCATGTAGCAACCTTCTCAAATAGCAGAAGAGACGTTTTGGAAGCACACAGATGTTAAAGCCATTTGAAGATACAGGAAAGTAATGTCAGAGAGAGAAGAAGCTCTGTCAGGGTCCCTTTTAAACGATTTGAACCGGTGAGAAAATCCAGAGATTGTATTTCTGTTCAATGTACCATCGATCTTAAAGATCCAATCTCGTATATTGAGACAAGGCAAGGAGACACCCCGAGAATCACCCACTAAGGAATACTGACAAAGAATATTGTTGAAGTCAGCTGCACAATGCTTTGCCTTAAAGTGGACTGATAGGAAGACTCCTTTGCTTTCCTCCAGAACTGAATAGAGAGACATGCATGTGGACTCCAACTGAGGGTCATCAAAGTTCAACCCACATGAAGATTGCTTGGGTCCTGAGTGGCAAAGCTGAAATTCTCTTCCCAAAGAGTTTTGGAATAGGTTCCAGGGTCGTGATCAGAGACTCATTTCAGCCCCAGATATCGACACCATATAGGAGCTGTGGAATGGGCTTGCTCAGGAACAATTTAAAAGCCGGCCCAAATAAAAAAATCCTCCTTTTGAGCTGTAACATTTCAAGATGGCAACTGTGGTTCTCAAAACCTTGTGACTCAAGGCAGCTTACAAATCATACTGAAAAGCATAATGGGTATGCAAAAAAAACAACAACCCTATTTTTCCAGCTCCATTATAGCCTATGGGGACCATTATAGTCAATGGGCCCCATAGGCTATAATGGAGAATTGATTCAGGGGTCTCGAGGGGGCTGTTTATGAGGGAGAAGAACCAGATTTGCAGCATAACTGCTGGTGCCTCTCCTCAAACCCCCTCTCCCAGTTTGAAAAAGATTAGACCAGGCGGTCCAACTTTATGAGCCCCAGAAGGAGGTGCCTCTATCCTCCATTGTTTCCAATGGAGGGCAAAAGGCCTTTGTGTGAGCAGAAGCTTAAAACCCCTGAGCTGGAGCTAAAGTTTTGTGTGCCAGCACCCCCTAGCACAGCTTAGAGGGAACTCTGGTCTCAGTTTCAGTTAAAAGGATCAGGTAGTTGGTGATGGGAAAGGCCGTCACCTGAGACCCTGGAGAAATGCTGCCAGTCTAAGTAGACCATGGACCTTGAGGGATGGAGGGTCTGATTCTGCATAGGGCAGCGTCACACGTTTGTGTCATGTTTGTGGAAATGGCATGAAGAAAATCAATCACAGGTACGATTCACACGAGGGAAAAGTGGAATCAAAACGAGGATTTGGGGGTTGAAATAGCTTGCAGGGAGGAGAAATTGGAAATCATCCTTAGTGTGATTCCTTGTGGAACCTAGATGAGGCAGAATCTGGCCTTTGACATCCCCTTTCCCCATCCACATATTGAACTGTAGCCTGGGATTTTCAAGAAAGGTTCTCATGGTTTCCCGCTGTATACCGCTCAGTTATGGAACGAGGAACTCTGGGAATAAAAGGAGGAGACGTTTCTGTCATGTCTCGTCTTTTATATTACGTTTTTTAATGGATCATTTGAAGCCCCTGTCTTTCCCGCTTTGCCATGGGAATTCCTCTGGTTTAGAAATCAACGTGTACATCTGACAAGCCACTAATTGCAATTTTTTTCCAAATCAAAGGCCTTTGCCAAAGGGAGAAATCTACGGAATCATCTGGGAAAAGCTGCGTTTCCTTTCCCTGCCTTGAATTCCAAAGCAACCCAATGCAGAACCTTTGGACAGTAAGCGTAGTAGTAATAATAACAACCAGAAGAATGCAAAAAGGATTCTCGGATTTCCACCGTACTCCCCACCACCACCAGTTTGGTGTAGTGGTTAAGTGTGCGGACTCTAATCTGGGAGAACCGGGTTTGATTCCCCACTCCTCCACTTGCACCTGGCTGGTGACCTTGGGTCTGTCACAAGCTCTGGCACAGCTGTTCTCGAAAAAGAGCAGTTTGTGTCAGAGTTCTCTCAGCCCCACCCACCTCACAGGGTGTCTGTTGTGGGGAGGGGAAGGGGAAGGAGTTTGTAAGCTGCTCTGAGACTCCAAGTGAAGGGCGGGGTATAAATCCAATCTCCTCCTCCTCCTCCTCCTCCTCCTCTTCTTCTTCTTCTTCTTCTTCTTCTTCTTCTTCTTCTTCTTCTTCTTCTTCTTCTTCTTCTTCTTCTTCTTCTTCTTCTTCTTCTTCTTCTTCTTCAGAGGCAGCTTTGAGGTCTGAAGGATGCAACTATCTGGTGGAGGGGATTGTTCAAGCAGATGTAATGACATTCATGATGATGATGATAAATGGTATCCAAAATGTTTTTCCTCACATGCCACCTCAGCTTCCTCTAGGGTTACCAACCTCCAGGCGGTTACACCCCACGAATTGGTTGGTCACTGTGGTCCATCGGTGGCTGGAACCTCCAGGCGGTGGCTGTTTTTATAATTGATGCCCAGGCAACAGAGATCAGTTCACCAGGAGAAAATCTCAATACAAAGAGCCAAATACAAAGGCGAATACAAAGTCTCCACAGGAACCCCACTGAAAGGGACTACAAAATAAATATCGGACAAAAATAGACAAAGTCGACAGCAAAAACAAGACTGACAGTAGGCAAGACCGACAATGGGTGTCCGGTTAACTTCCCGTTTCAATTCAGAATCGTCTTCAAGTCTTCAGCTTGTTAGTGGGTTGAAGAGAGGGTCTACAATAAATATATATTTGCAACCATGTGACAGAGGAAACAAGTTAATGCAGTCTTAATATACTTGGAAGGTTATGAATAATCCTAGTAAGCAGCAACGATCACAGCTTAAGAAGTCGGGGTCTTTAAAATGAGATTTGTCATTGCGCTCACTTATCTGAAGTAGTCAGTCAGGAAAGATGTCCTCTTTTTTTGCTTTTGAAATGATGGTGACTCCAAATCCTTTCCCACATTCTCCCCTTTCATTCTGCCCCCAAATCTCCAGGAATCTTTCAGGCCAGAGTTGGCAACCCTAAATCCTTGCCTCTAGGGAGGAGTAGGCAGACACTAAATGGTGTCTGAGAGGCTGTGGAACCTTTGGGGCAGGGAGAGGAGGGCTTGGGGAAGTGACAGAGAAGCAGGGAAAACTACCAGGAAAAGTGTTAGGTGGTGAGGCCTTGCCCAGTGAAGAACTCAAGCTATCTATAAGATGGGCACATAGGGCTCATAGGCTGATCAAGAGGCAGGAATAGAGCAGGTATCCTGTGCTACCTTCAAGAAACAGTAGTTTATGGACCTCTGAGGGAACTGAGGAAAACATCCCATGAGACAAGCTAACCCCGTTTCAATCGGCTGAGACTCTTGGGTTTAAGGAGGAGTCCAAAATAAAACAATCATTTCTCTCTCTCTGACAGAAATACCCTGTCCATTCAGTAAAGCTGTAAGGGTGCGAAAAGGTACCTGTTTAAAGCAGAGTCCTGCAGTGTCACTGACCGTAAAGAACCATCCCTTTTTACATTCCCAGTCTTATCCACCACGAAACATTGGGCCCTTCTAAAGAAGAGACTATAAAACTCGTCTTTTGTGTTGTGAAAGGAGGGTGCGTGCTGGTATGACTCACTGAAGGAAGAGTCAGGGGACTTTTCAGTTTAGGAGAGAGACAACTAAGGGGGAACAAGATACAGGTTTATAAAATTATGCATGGGGCGGGTGGAGAGAGTTGGCAAAGAGAAATTTTTCTCCCTCTCCCGAAATACTAGAACCCGAGGGCATCCAATGAAGGTGATGGGGAGTAGGTCGAAAGGAAATGCTACTTTACGTAGAGAGTTATTAAAATGTGGAATTTGCTACCAGAGGATGCCGTGATGGCCACAGGAATAAACAGCTTTAAAGGGGGATTAGATAGATTCATGGAGGAGAAGTCTATCAGTGGCTACTGGGGCTGGGTGCTCTGTCTTCTTGGTGCTTGGGGGGCAACAGTGGGAGGGCTTCTGGAGTTCTGGCCCCGTTGGTGGACCTCCTGATGGCACCTGGGTTTTGGCTACTGTGTGACACAGAGTGTTGGACTGGATGGGCCTTTGGCCTGATCCAACACGGCTTTTCTTATGTTCTTATGTTCCCACGACAAACTTGCACACCGTGGCTGACTGAAATAGACAAAACACTGGGAGATTCTTGATCAGATACTTCTAGCATCATCTTAACTCTAAAGATGAGCTACTCAGGGAGTGGAAATGTCGCTTAGTCTTCAGGTAGAATGCCACTGAACATGGAGGTGCTATTGCACAGACACAACTAACACCTCCTATAGACCACGGATTCTTTCTTTCGTTAAAGCCATATAAGCCATCACATCACATAGCAGGGAATTTCTTCAGTGACTGAGGCACTGTGTGAAGAAGCCTGGATATGTCTGACACAGGTGATGTAGGGGGTAGTAGTAGTAGTAGTTGTTGTTCAGTAGCACAGTCAAGTCCGACTCTTCGTGACCCCATGGACCAGATCACGCCAGGCCTTCCTGTCTTCCGCCATCCTCTGAAGTTTGCTCAACTTCATGTTCGTTGCATCTATGACACTGTCTAACCATCTCATCCTTTGCCGTTCCCATCTTCTTTGACCTTCAATTTTTCCCAGCATCAGGGTCTTCTCCAGTGAGTGCTCCCTTCTCATTTGGTGGCCAAAGGATTTGAGCTTCAGTTTCATTATCTGGCCTTCCAGGGAACAGTCAGGGTTGATTTATTTTAGGATTGACTGATTTGACCTTCTTGCAGTCCAGGGGACTCTCAAGAGTCTTCTCCAGCACCATAGTTCAAAAGAATCTATTCTTCGGCGCTCGGCCTTCCTTAGAGTCCAACTCTTGCAGCCATACATGACTACTGGGTAGAGTCTTGTGCAAATACCAAGGGAGTCGTGACGGGAAATACTAAGACAGCCACGATGCTCACAGGGTAAGCTTTGGCGAGTCACCCTCTTTCTGCCTACCCTACCTCATAAGGTCGTTGCTGAGAAGAACATATGGAAGAGGAGAAGACCCATGAAACCTTCCCTGAGCTCCGTGGGGAAAGGGTGGGAAGAAAATGTAATAAGGAATGGGAGACTTCCGTTGAAAGAAGCGATCTCTAAGCAGTTAGCAATCCTGCATCCGGGAGCAGGGCGAACGAGTTCATTCCGTGCCACGTTTCCATGTATACCTCCCTTTCAAACACGAAGCAAAAAAAAACAAAAACACCCAGCCAGAAAGGGCTCTTTTATATTCCAAAGCTTTTATTTCACAGGCACTTTGGCTCCAGCTCTGGTTACGACTGCATACATCCGTGCACAGATGAAGATGCATCATAATTTTCATTTTAAACTGGGTGGAATTCACTGGGTGGTGCCATCTGGTCTAGATTCTCCTGCCTTCGCGTCAGCTTTTGGCAGCCAAGGACTTCTCCGGCTTAGTCATCAGAATGACTTTTCAGACTTAAGAACCGGCAGCTGGTTCTGGAGTGGAGGGAAGAGAACTGGATCGCTCAGGGTCACTGAAACCTCTGGTTTGGGAGTGGTCTGGGGCCTTCAGGCCTCTGCTCCAACTTGACGTATTATATGTATAGCCTGTCTTCCAGCTAGGATTGCCAGGTGGTTGGCTGGAAATCTCCTGCTATTACAACTGATCTCCAGGCGACAGAGATCAGTTCACCTGAAGAAAATGGCTGCTTTCCACAGAATCTCCAGGTATTTCTGAACCAAGAGCTGGCTACCCTGCTTTCAGCCATCATAGATGGTATGCCTAGGAGACTTGCCCTCCAAGCAGTGCGTTGTGGTGGTTAGGTTGTTTATCTGGGATACGAGAGGCTGTCAGACCTCTGGGTAAATCAGTTCCCAATGACATTCACTTGGAAGAAGGATAAGTTTATTGAGACAGTGATAGGATCCAGCCTGCACGTTGGCCGTGTTAGAACTGTGATTAAAGACGTGAAAGCAAGAGATATACAGGGTTCAGGCGAGGGCCCTAAAAGGTTCAGAGCCAATCACCCCATGGGATTTTGCCTACCAAATGAAACTGCCAGCCATCCCTCTCTTAGCGCCACCCCCCCAGCACAGGGTTGCCAAGTGGCACTTACCCTGCCGACGGGGAACTCCTGTTTGGCTCCCGGCGTGTGCACGCGCACGCAAAGCGCGCGCACACCACATGCACGTCACAGGGAAGTGACGTCATGATGCTGGGCACGCTGGGGGTGGGGCCACGACCATACAAGGGAAAACCATAGAGTTTTCCCTTGTATGGCCGTGTTGGCTGTGTTAGAACTGAGATTAAAGGCGTGAAAGCAAGAGATATACAGGGTTCAAGCGAGGGCCCTAAAAGGTTCAGAGCCAATCACCCCATGGGATTTCACCTGCCAAATGTAACTGCCAGCCATCCCCCTCATAGCTCCCCCCCCCAGCATGTCAGACAAAAGCCAGCATAGAAAGATGAGACTTAAGGCAACCAAACTTCCCAGGACAGATAAGGTGTTTGGCACATCAGAGGCCTCGGATGTGAAGGTGTTTTGGCTCTGCATTCGTTCACTCCCCCCCTTCTCGATTACTATGGTAAACAAGCTGTAAAATGCAAAATGAACAGTGAGTTTGACAGAGGCCTGGTTTGAAATCCCTAAATGGCTAAGGAGGACCTTGGGCCAGCCATATTCTCTCAGCCGAAATTGACCTCACAGGGTGGTTGTGATATTTAACACAAAAGAAAGAACCAACCATGCCCTGTGCCCTGAGCTTTTGGGAGCCAGGGTGAGATAAAAGTGTAATCACGCTCCTGACCGGTGTTCCCGCTAAGCTGAGTCAGTGTGAGCTAGCTCACAGTTTTTTAGCCTCCGGCTCACACATTCTTGTCTCAGCTCAGGGAGGGTGGCTCTGGACAAACTAATTTATGCAGTAGCCAAACCGCTTGCTCACAACTTTCATGCCGGTAGCTCACAAAGTAGAATTTTTGCTCACAAGACTCCACAGCTTAGAGGTAGCATTGCTCCTGACTCCCATTTCCATCCCTCCTCTGAGGCAGCCATTTTCTCCAGGGGAACTGCTCCCTATTGTCTGGAGATCAGTGTAATCCCAGGACTCTATGGCATTGTACCCCACCAAAGTCCCTCCCTCCCTCCCCAAATCCTGCCCTCTTCAGGCTCCACTTCCAAAATCTCCAAGTTTTCCCCAACCCGGAGCAGGCACCCCTACCCATTCCAGAATTAGATCCCGACATTCTCATACTTAAACCAGAATGAAGGACAGCTGAAATCTTGGAGAGATTAAAGGCTTGGAAAGGACTTCTCTACTCTACAGACTGGCCGCAACCAGACTGGCCGCAACCAGACTGGCCGCAACCAGGGCCAGGGCTTTTTCGGTGGCGGCTCCTACCTGGTGGAACGAGCTCCCGGTGGAGATCCGGGCCCTGCGGGACCTTGTACAGTTCCGCAGGGCCTGTAAGACAGAGCTCTTCCACCAGGCGTATGAGTAGGAGCCGCCGCTACCACTACCACCATCATTTGTTCCATCTTGCCTGGCCCTGGAAAAGGGAATATCTGTGTCTCCCTGGAGCAGATGACATTGAGGAACAGAGTACGAGTAATGCTAGCAATAGAGCAGTGAATCACGCCATCTTGAGATAACATCTAGAGCACTTTATTAGTAATAATTATTAGTAATAATTGGTTGTAATGTTATTTGTATAGCGATGGTTTTAAACTGGTTTTTAAAATATGTTTTATATTGGCGTATGCCCTTGTAAGCTGCCCTGAGCCCGCGCAGCGGGGAGGGCAGGGTATAACTCAAATTAAATAAATAAATAAATAAATAAATAAATACTCCTCCCTAGTTTCTGCGGCTGCTTTCACACTCATTGGATGATGCCCTTTCAATGCACCTTAGCCATCACTTGCAAGTAGATTTTCCTGTTTCACACGGGAAAATCCAGTTGCAAATGGTTGCTCACGCGCATTGAAAGGGCATCAACCAGTGTGTGTAAAAGCAGCCTGAGTTTCCTTCCACACCTCCTACAACGGATTCAGCACCCAGACTTTGAAGCTGGCTCTGTCGGTATCAGTGTCGTCTTGGAGACCGTGCTATCCTTTGCTCTAGCACTCAAATTCACAAGTGGACTATTTTGTGGTGCTTGGGGGGGGGCACAGTGGGAGGACTTCTGGAGTTCTGGCCCCATTGGTGGACCTCCTGATGGTGCCTGGATTTTGGCCACTGTGTGACACAGCGTGTTGGGCTGGATGGGCCCTTGGCCTGATCCAACATGGCTTCTATTATTTTCTTGTGTTCTTGTATTCCGGCGTAGATCCCAAGTCATAGTAACTCATCCTCACGTCTGCTCTGTGCTTTCTCCTGCCTTTTCCCATCACCACAGCCACCAACCACCATCCTCAGATCCAAGCCACCCAGTTTCCTGAGAAGTGTTGCTGGTTCCACCACCAGCAGAAGACAATGGCTTCAGCAAGAATGACAGTGATGCGATGAAATTCAAAGCAGACACAGTGCAAAGTTCAGCATTCAGACAAAAAAAGACTCTAGAGCACAGGTACAGGATGGGGGGACCTGGAATGGCAGCAGTACTTGTGAAAAGGATCTTGGGATTGTGGTCAGTCACAAGGTGGCATCGGCAGGGTGGCGCGGTAGCAAAAAAGGCTAATACACTTTTTAGGTGTATGTATTTACTTACTTTGTTTATATGCTCCCTTTCTCCTCTAGGTGTATTGGGGCCCCGGTCACACGGGAGGTTTTGAGCCGGAAGAGGGACGGATCGGGGGCACAGCAAACATCTGGGAATCGGCGTGCACCCGTCCCCGATCCGTCCCTTCCGGCCTAAAACCCGCTGCAAAAAAACCCCCCAAGTAAAAGGTAGCACCAACCTGGAACGGCGCAGCAAGTGCGGCCGTGAGATCGCCGGCGC
>NW_015164287.1:20025-22649 GCF_001447785.1 Gekko japonicus
TATAAAAACACCAGATGTTGTTTCCTTATATGCTTTAGTTATGCTACTAGTTTATGTTGGGCCATAAATATAGCCATGTCAATTCTTCAAATATTCTGGTATCAGAGATTTCATTGGTCAGGATGTATACCTCCATCAAAGGTAATGATCCATGGGGGGGAGAGTTGGTGGCTATTTGAGAGCCCAGAGATAGACAGCTAGTAGCATAACTAAAAGCATATAAGGAAATAACATCTGGTTGCCAAAGGGGCCGAAACGCATTTGGTCCTAAGTTTAAAAGTGTTTACCCGTCAAGTGTATTTGTATTAGAAAAGTTTTTAAAGTCTGAAATTTAGACTCTTTTAACCACAGTATGTTTTAACATGTGTACACCTTAATAAACATTTGTATTTTTATATAATATAGTGTTAGCTTGACCCTCTAACTTGCTACAATTCCAAGCCCAGGTAAGAGAGGAGAAGAAGAGAGATCCTATATTACAGTGATGGCAAACCTTTTAGAGACGGAGTGCCCAAGCTGCGACCCAAAACCCACTTATTTATCGCAAAGTGCCAACACACCAATTTAACCTGAATACTGAGGTTCTACTTTAGAAAAAAACAACTCATACATTAACTGAAGATGTTCCAAGTAAGGACAGCAACCCCAAATGCTTTCATTTACTTAAAATTATTTGGCAGAGAATTCGACACTTTAATGATGGTCTGGGCCTGGCTGGGGCGATGGCACGCGTGCCCACAGAGAGGGCTCTGAGTGCCACCTCTGGCACCCGTGCCATAGGTTCGCCACCACTGCTATATAAGATGAAATACAGAAAGGCAAGGAACGGCCAAAGTGGCTCCACATCTAACCTAGGAGAGGGGTGGGGCCAACTGCCAAGTGTACCGTAGGGAGAGAATTCTCTATACCCTTTCCCTCCCAGGCTCAGGCTCAGGTTCGCCTTCTACTATGTTCTCAACTATGTCTTCAATGCCTGTAGTATCACCAACCTGATGTATGTCACCCGCAACCCCTATTCCCCTTCCTCTCGCTTTCACTAGCTAAAGCAGATGTATCCTGCTGTCCTCGTATCACTCATCCTTGCTGACATTCCTGGTGGGAGGGAGAGAGACTGTGGGAGGAAGAACGACTGTGTGAATGTCTGTAGTTTAGGGAGGCGATGCTGGTAACCCTTTCCCCAAGCAGCACCTCAGGAATTTTCACTTGAGACTGTCCTTGAAGACGATAAGACTTTTGAATGGCTAGTTGAACCATTGTATCCATCTGGGTTCTTAGGACTGCTTATATTTATGAGTGTGTGACATGTGCATGGAATGTGGGTTTTAGTTATACACCGGGTCCCCGCTTTCGCTTTTCAGTCCTGACAAGGAAGTCATCTTTGCAGCATCTCAAATCTCTTTAATAAACTTTTTCTAACAAAAGCCTTTGTGGAGAGTGAGTTGACTGGGAACCTGACACCCAGCTCCTCTTGCATACAGAGTTACCACACCCAGCAATGGGGACCCAAAGCAACTTACCACGTACTCCTCTGTTTTATCCTGACAACAACCCTGTGAGGTAGGTTAGGCTGAGGAAGTATGACTGGCCCAAGGTCACCCAGCAAGCTTCCACGGCAGAGTGGGGATTCAAACCTGTGTTTCCCAGATCCTAGACTATTTAACTACTACACCTTGCTGGTTGCATTAACAGAAGCCTAAGAGGTAATAATTCGACTCTGTTCCAAGGCCCTGTTCATACGAGGGGTTTTGGTCCGGGAGCAAGACAGAACGGGGGCGGAGCAAATGGGCGCGATCCCACGGCAACATCTGGGAATCGTTGCCTGCCTGTCCCCGATCCGTCCCTCCCGCCCGAAAACCCGCACTAAAAAGAACCACCTACCTGGGTGGTTCTTCCGAAGTAGAGCGCGTCAAACTGGCCGTGGGATTGGCTGGCGCGTCCTTGCGCTTTTCACTGTGTTTTCCCTGCCGTCTGGCAGGGGCCCAAGCTAGGCAGACCCGACTTGGAGTTCTGGGCCTGGGCCCTGCACTCCGAGAAGGCCGAGTAGACAAAGGGCAACAGAGGAGTGCAAAGAAGATGGTCGGGGGGTCTGGAAAAAGACTCCTAGGCTGAAGGTATGTTTAGCCCAAAGAGGAGAAATTGAAAGGAGACATGGCCATGTTCTTCAAACACCTGAACGGCTGTCACTTGGAAAAGGGCAACCTGCTCTTCTTTGTTGCTCAAGAAAGCAGGACTCAACCTAATTAGGGGAGGGCAGATTTCAGTTGAAGGTTAGGAAAAATGTAGTCATGGTGAGAACAGTTCAACCATGAAGGCAAATATGGGGGGAGGACCTCTTCCTCCATGGTGATCTTCAGACACGGGCCGGACAGGCTGTCTGTCATAGGGGCTCTAGCCTTGGATTGGCAGTGGGTGGGCAAGAGGGTCTTGAAGTAGGGTTGGGGCCTGGAGGTCTCCTGGAATCACAACTGATTCCCAGGCAACAGTTCCCTGGGGAGAAAATGGCTGCTTTGGAGGGCAGACTCTATGGCAACGTACCCTGATGAGGTCCCCCCCCTCCTCAAACCCTGCCCTCCCCAAGCTCCAGCCCTGCCCCCAAATCTCGAGGTATGTCTCAACCCAGCGTC
>NW_015164287.1:22665-31271 GCF_001447785.1 Gekko japonicus
TTTCATCTGGAGGATGCTACAGTGCTAAGTGCTCAACTGCACACCTGGATAGATTTTATTGGAAGCAGGTCCACTTGTGTCTCTTCCAGTGTTCCCTCTGAGCTGAGTTAGTGTGAGCTAGCTCACAGTTTTTTAGCTTCCAGCTCAGACATTTTTGTCTTTGCTCAGGAAGGAGGGCTCCAGAGCACACTGATTGATGTAGCAGCCAAATCGCTCGCTCACTGCTTTAATGCCAGCAGCTCACGGAGTAGAATTTTTGCTCACAAGACTCTGCAGCTTAGAGGGAACACTCTCTTCCAGTTTTGGAAACTTCTGAGTCCGGTTGACCTCTGTGCAGACTTATCTCACGGTGGTGCTGTCCTGCCACATCGGCACAGAAAATCTCTGTGCATGCACAAAGCATAGGAGGAGGGTTGCCGGCAGAAGCATGCAAACACCATGCCGGGCCTCATTCCTGTTTCTTTGACAAAAAACATGGGCCCTTTGCTTGCGCCGAGGCCCATCGCTTCAGAGTTGTCCCTTTTTGTATTTTTTTTAATGTTCCTCTCTGGCTTCTGTAAACCACACTCATTGCACAGAAATAACCTCCCCAGGCATCTGAAACCGACTCTGTCAGTATTATTTATTAATCCAGCAGCACCTTTAAGATGAACAAAAGTTTTATTCTGGGTAGAAGCTTTCGTGTGCACGCATGTGAATGCTTCTGTCCAGAATTAGACTTTGTTGGTCTCAAAGGTGCCGCTGGACTGAAACATTGTTCTTTTGCTTCAGACCAACACGGCGACCCATCTGAATCTAAGATTAATCAGGGCTCTTTTTGTAGAAAAAGCCGAGCAGGAACTCATTAGCATAATAGGCCACACCCAACAGCAGGAACTCATTAGCATATTGGGCCACATCCCTGACAGCACAGCTCATTAGCACATTAGACCACACCCCCATGTTACCAGAAGTGTGGTCATCCAGCCACACCCACCTTTTGCTTGTTATTCTGTTTACCTTGTTTGTTGTCAAAACCCAGGGCCTTTTTTTGTAGCAGGAACTCCTTTGCATGTTAGGCCACACACCCCTAATGTAGCCAATCCTAATGAGTTTCTGCTGTTGGGTGTGGCCTATTATGCTAATGAGTTCCTGCTGGGCGTGGTCAACTTGGGAGCCAGCTGGAACTCCGTTCCTGTGCGTTCCTGCCCCAAAATAGCCCTGATATTATTTAACATACTCGGAGAGAAGCCCGTTGTAGGGAGAAGACAATGAGCACTAGAAAGACAGGGGGGGCGTCCCACGCTTTCTCCCCCCTCCGCAGACTCCGGGGTCGGTGAGCGGCGACTGGCTTCCTGGGCAGCCGTGGCCGGGGGCCCCTGTGCCGCCTCGATAGCCATGTGCCCCAGCAGCATGCTACCCCCTTCCACGTGCAGGCTGTCCATCGGCGTGCCTTGGCGGGCTGGTACGGCCGTGGTGACAGCAGGTCTGGGCTCGTCCCGACGAACCTGCGGCTGGTGAAGGGGTCGGGTCACCCGTCACATCGGATCAAAGTGAGGCCCTTCCGCCCGCTTTCCCTCCCTCCCCAGACCACGGGGCTGTGCTTGCATGCGGTGTCCTCCAGGCTGGCTTAACGGGTCTTTGACCAGGTGACGCACCAACCCCAGCCTACTCACAGCCTGGTTGCTGATGTGGCTCGGGCCTCGGCAGCCCACAATGACTGCGCGAGCAGTGGCAGAAGCGGGCTCAGGTCGACGACCTCGTGGGCGGTGAAGGGGCTGGGGCACCCATCGTGTCAGAGGAAAACAAGGCCCATCCCCCCCTCTCCGCCCTCCCCATACCGCTGGGCCCTGCTGCCCGTCCGCCTTGATGGCTTTTTGTCCCAGAGGTGTGCCAGTCCCCATCTGCTTGCAGGCTGGCCGGTGAGTCAGCCGGGGGTGACGATGACCAGCACGGGTGTGGGAGGAAGGGGATCACCCAAGCGTCCAGCCACGGGGCCACGCATTCCGTCTGGTGGTTCTGTGCATACTGAGGGCAAGGTGGTGGCCGGGGCTTGTGTGCAGGCAGCGCCTTTGGAATGGCAGTTCAGGCGGCCATCTGATTTTGGTGTGAATAGAATTTTGCCACCCTAAATTGCTTTTATTAATAAGGAGAGATTCTTCTCCCTTGGAGCTCAAGGGGACAGAGTGAGCAAAACAGACCGAGACCTGCTCCGTGTCAGTAAGGCGGCCGCATCCCGTGGATTCCGACAATGTTTATCTGTTATTTATTTATTTAAAACATTTGTTAGCTGCCTTTCTGCCTTATGGGAACTCAAGGTGACTTACAACATAAATAATGGCATGCAATACAATGCATAAAAACACATTCCGAATGCTAGATTTAAACATAATCCATTTAAAACTTCAGAGTGACAGAAAAACTAGCCGAAGGCCATCCTAAATAAAACTGTCTTCAGCTGCCTCCTGAAAATTCAGAGGGAGGAGGGCAGGTGCTCCTCCCCGGGGAGGTGGTTCCATCATCGTGGGGCTGCCACCAAAAAGGCCCTCTCTCCTGTCCCCCCTCCCCGATGAGCTTCTTTGGTCCGTGGGACAGTCAAGAGGGCCTCTCCCTGAGATCTTATTTCCTGGGCAGGGATGTATGGGAGAAGATGGTCCTCCAGATACCCTGAGCCCAAGCTATGTAGGACCTGAAAGGTCAAAAACGGCACCTTGATTGGACATAAGAAGATAAGAGAAGCCAATGCTGGATCAGGCCAATGGCCCATCCAGTCCAACAGTCTGTCACACAGTGGCCAAAAATACTTTTAACTTAAGGAATATTTCATTGGTAACATTTTGCTATACAATCTCAGGAGAATATATAGTTGACCAGAGAGAAGAAGAAGAAGAAGTTGGATTTATACCCTGCCCTTCACTACCCAAAGGTGTCTCAGAGCGGCTTACAAACTCCTTTCCCTTCCCCCTCCCCACAACAGGCACCCTGTGAGGCAGGTGGGGCTGAGAGAGCTCTTGACAGGAACTTCTCTTTTTCAAGAACAGCTGTGCCAGAGTTATGCCCAAGGTCGTCCAGCCAGGTGCAAGTGGAGGAGTGGGGAATCAAACCCGGTTCTCCCGGATTAGAGTCCGTGCACTTAACCACTACACCAAACTGGCTCAGAAGTACTACTGGACATGTGATTGCACTGGAGGTTTCATTTGTATTTTTGCCCAGTGGTTAAACTTTGGAACAATTGTTTTCTGGTCTTTATTTCATATTTTGTATATGTTTGATTATATATATTTTTACATATTAGCCAATATGTTCTATTTGTATTAGACCTCTGAGGAAGGCCTGTGAAGGCCGACATGCGTTAGGTCTATTTCATCAGCCTTTGTATTTTTATATTTGTATATGAGGTATGAATGGGCCCTTATTTGTTATTGTGAGATAGGTGGGGCTGAGAGAGCTCTAGTTGCCCTTTTCTGCACTTTTCCCAATGCTATAAAATCCTTCTTGAGGGGTGGTGACCAGAACTGTACACAGTATTCCAAATGAGGTCACACCATCGATTTATACAGGGGCATTATGATACTGGCTGATTTGTTTTCAATTCCCTTCCTCATAATCTCCATCATAGCGTTGGCCTTTTTTATTGCAGTCGCACACTGCCTCGACATTTTCATTGAGTCATCTACTACGACTCCAAGATCTCTCTCTTGGTCAGTCTCTGCCAGTTCAGACCCAGGACTCGGGAGAGGATCAGAAGCTAGTGTAATTGCTGCACTATTGGGGTCACATGCCAACTGGCCGCGCCCAGCAGTGTACCCACAGCTTTCTGCACTAGCTACAGCTTCTGAACACTCTTCAGGGATAGCCCCCAAAAGGGAGCATTGCCATAATCCAGTCAAGATCCAGGCATAGATCACTGTGGCTAGATCAGATGTTCTAGTACCAGTAAAGGACTTTTCCTTTTTAATAAAACTTTGAGGTTTAATATACAAGAGCCCCGGTCACACAGGCCAGATAACGTGGGGGGGGAGGTGTGGCTGTTTGGCCCAGACCAAAATAAAGCGTGGTAGCCTGATCACACGGTCCCCTGAGTCTTCGTGCTTAGGCTGTTAGCTGGTGATCACACGGCGATGCTGGAGCGTGGCAAAGAAGCGGCGTGGCAAGCGTCTCGCATTTGTGCGCATGCGCAGTCCTGCGGAGCAGCACTGCTTTCAGTTACGTGTTTGTGTGCATGTGCTTACAAAAACATCTGGTTAGTGATGGGATGTGGACGGGCGCCGGATGCCGCGGGATACTAGCGCTCCCGCAATCAGACGCCCACCCCTGCCCCGCAGTTTCCAGATACTAGTGCACTTTCCGAGGTACTTTTTTTACTGCACATCTTCGATGGGATGCCACAGATTGGCTATGGGTGCGCTACGCTTCCCAGATGTTGTGGTGTGATTGCACTCCAAAAATATGCCTGACATTCATGCCTTTAGCGCAGCAAATCCTCCATGTGACTGGGGCCATTGATCTCCTGTCAATGGATATGGCTGTGGTACTTCGTGAATAACTGCAAACAAAA
The DNA here is from genome assembly GCF_001447785.1 of Gekko japonicus. Taxonomy (NCBI): domain Eukaryota; kingdom Metazoa; phylum Chordata; class Lepidosauria; order Squamata; family Gekkonidae; genus Gekko; species Gekko japonicus. The sequence continues at coordinate 27,203 of NW_015164287.1, forward strand.
TCAGGATGGGTGGCCATATTGGTCTGTCTGTCGCAGTAGAAAAGAGCAAGAGTCCAGGAGCACCTTCAGGACTAACGGTGACTCAGGAAAGCTCATAATCTGCCACAAATTTTGTAGGTCTTTAAAGTGCTACTAGACTCAAACTTTGTTCTCTGGCAGAAATTGTGGATAGCGGGGACTTTTGTTCTTCCTTTCCCCAAATATTAGAAAGCCAGGTTTTCCAATGGGTCAGAAAACACTTCACATAACGTGCTGTTAATGTGTGAAACTCATTGCCATAGTGGCAGCTGCCAGCTAAGACAACTTAAAAAATGTTTCACAGATGGTATTGGCCACCAGAAAGAATAGCTAAAATGTTATGCAAATTGCTCCAACATTTGTTGGAAATGCAAAACAAGTGTTGGAACATTCTATCATATGTGGTGGCGATGCGCAAAAATACAGAAGTATTGGACATCTATTCAGAAAATAATACAGGAAATGGTAAAAGTTAAACTTGATTTAGTGCCAGAAACATTTTTACTTAATATACTTCCAGAACACATTAGCTTTAATGAAAAATATTTAATAATTTATATATTAACTACAGCTAGGATACAATGGGCGAAATGCTGGAAGCAAGATACTACCCCCAAACAAGATGAAGTAATAGAGAAACTTTTGGGAGTAGCTGAAATGGATAAATTGAGTTTAATGCTACAAGGGAAAAGTGAAGAAATTTTTGTAAAACGATGGCCGGGAATGTACAAATGGTTAGAAAATAGTTAACTGACTCTAAGATGTATAAATACAAGTGAACAAATGATTATGTATGAAAACCCAATAAATATACTTTAAAAAAAATGGATTAGACAAATCCATGGAGCAGAAGTCCATCAACGTCTTCTAGCCATGAAGGCTAAATGGGACCTCCTACATATAGGGGCAGTCTACCTCTGAATATAAGTGCTAGGGCAGTGGACAACAGTTGGGAAACTGTGGCAAACAGAACCCTGATTTGATGGACCAGGTGGGCAGCCATGATTGTCTGAAGAAGAAGAGGAAGAGATTGGATTTATACCCCGCCCTTCACTACTCGAAGTTGTCTCTGAGCGGCTTACAAACTCCTTTCCCTCCCCCTCCCCACAACAGACACCCTGTGAGGTAGGCGGGGCTGAGAGAGCTCTTGACAGAAACTGCTCTTTTTGTAGAACAACTCTTATCAGAACTACGGCTGAAGCAATAGAACAGATCTGAGGAAATGTGCCTTTCACATGAAAGCTCATACCTTGAATAAAACCTTGTTGGTCTTAAAGGTGCCACTGGACTCAAACGTTGTTCTGTATATATTGCACATTAGCTCAAGTAGCAATTAAAAATGATGTTTAGTTTATAAGAAATCTCAATGACTCAAGGCAGGGATAAAATACAGAGGCCTCATTTTCAGATACCTTCTGCCCTGGTCGTCTGCTTTAGCCATGTGTGTTTGTGTGTGTATGGATTAGAATTCTTAGCAGTACACACTTTTACTAGCTATTGGCTCCAAATTGCATGAGAATCCACTTTCCTTAGACCAAGAGAGAAAGACAGAAAACTGAAGACGCAAGCATATGACCAGGGCAGAAGGCATTTGAAAATGAAGCCTCTGTATTTTATCTCCGTATGTTACCTCTCAGGAGCTGCGGTGGCTCAAGTGGTTAAGACGCTGAACTGCAGGCTGTGGAAGGTCGGTAGTTCAGCAGTTCGAGACCCGAATGTGCCACATGACGGAGTGAGCTCCCGTCTCTAGTTCCAGCTCCTGCCAACCTAGCAGTTCGAAAGCAAGAAATTGCAAGTAGATAAATAGGTACCACTTCAGTGAGAAGGTAACAGCATTCTGTGCGCCTTGGTGTTTAGTCATGCCGGCCACATGACCAAGGAAATGTCTTCAGACAGCACTGGCTCTTTGGCTTTGAAAAGGAGATGAGCACCGCAACCCTAGAGTTGGATTCGACTGGCTTTCGAGCAAGGGAAACCTTTACCTTTACCTATGTTACCTCTGTATCTTATCCCACTGCTCCACCTGCAGCTACTGGATGACCCTGGACAAGCCATAGTTCTATCAGAGCTGTTCTCTCAAGGACAGTTCTGAAAAGAGCTCTCTCAGCCCCACCTACCTCATAGGGTGTCTGTTGTGGGGAGGGGAAGGGAAAGGAGATGGTAAGCTGCTCTGAGACTCTTCTGGGTAGTGAAGGGCAGGATATAAATCCAATCTCCTCCTCCTCCTCCCCCTCCTCCTCTTCTTCTTCTTGCTAATGTGAAATATATATGTTTGACCACTGAGGAAGGCCGAATTAGCTGAAACACTTCTGGTCTTGGTCACACATGTATATATAGTGTATAGAAATATTGATTTCTATAGGCTTCATGTCTTCCCTGGAATGTATCTTGCTGATCCCTTGCTGTGTTGATTTCCTATCGAAACCAAATGGCTTGAACATTTGGTCAGAGAAGCTCTATTGCCATGCCATAAACCACATACCTTCACACCTCCATGCTGGAAGCTAGGCCAGCATGCCAGAAACAGCACATACGCTATGGGAGTTGGGGCTTGGGAGGGCACATGACCCGGGTGTGTCCTTCAGAGGCTCTGCCCATTCAGAAGTTGTTCCCATGGTAACTCTACAATTGGGCACTCCCAGGTCTTTTTCAATTGGCCCCTGGCCAGGGCTAATTTGAAGACTGAATTACCCTATATCTGCTTAAACCCTATGGGAGAACTTGCTCTCTCTCTTCTGTTCCTGCTATGATCTCTGCAGCTCTGTGTCTATCTATCTGGGATGCTGTGATGCCATGTGGCCTGGGAGAGAACAAAGGACTGCTTTGTGAGCTCAGCTCATGGTTGGCAAAGATGGACTTCTTGCTCCAAATCCCTTGGGGCTATTGGATTATTACCATGGACTATCCTGGACTGGTAACTGTTCCTGACTTGGTAAATATGAAGCATTATGTTTAGTTAAGGCAAACACTGCCCTAGTCTTTCTTATTTTGGAAATCCTTATTAGTCTGTGCTAGGTCTGTACTGAATAAACCTTATTCTTGTTTATAAATAGTGTCTGGATTGTGGTAACTGGACTTCAAGCTAAATCCTGCAGCCTAAACCGCTGACCAATTGTGCTACCTGTGTAAGAGTAAGTGCATCTCTGAGCAAGAGTTGCTAATGTGTAAAACCCACATGCCAACTGAGATTCTGGGGATCTCTAATCTCAGGTTGGTGAGGGATTAATTTTAGAGATCCCTGGTGGCTATTGTGTTTAAATCCAGAGAGCCTACCTTTCTGGGTTATTGAGTAAGGTATTGTGCCAGTGTAGAATTCTTTCCCCCATCCCTGGCCTGGCCTGGGGGGCAGAACCTATACAATACCTATGTATGATTTTATTCTGTTTTGAGGCTACTATTGGGCCTATATCTGTTTTCATCTACTTTGTAAAAATACATGTATTTTGAAAAATTGGATAATATTTATGTGGTATGTTTTTAATTGATAGTATTTGGCCCTTATATTTGTGACAACTGACCTTTTGCTTTTTTAATTCAACTTGTCTGGATTACATTTCCCTTCCCCTCTTTTTGTTCCCGGTAGAATTAGCTTCAAACCATAGAGTTTTGCCCCCAAACCAGAGCGTTGCCCCTGATGTCACCAATGTGCCTACATCACCTCTGGGTGCTTCTTCCCTCCCCTCTCCCAGAGAGTCCCAGTAAGTCTCCCGCCAGCTTGTCGTTTGGACCTGGCGATAGGCACGTCAGTTGCTGAAATGTCAGGTGTTCCTCCCTTGTTTTGGGGGCAATTCCCTCCTGCCGGCCAGCTGATTGGCAGCGGAAAAGCGGGGCCCAGCAGCGGGAGACTGCTGCTCCCACGGGGGGGGGGGGTAGAATCCCTAGAGAGCCAGTTTGGTGTAGTGGTTAAGTGTGCGGACTCTAATCTGGGAGAACCGGGTTTAATTCCCCACTCCTCCACTTGCAGCTGCTGGATGACCTTGGGCAAGCCATAGTTCTGCCACAGCTTTACTTGAAAAAGAGCAGTTTCTGTCAGAGCTCTCTCAGCCCCACC
>NW_015164287.1:31364-70154 GCF_001447785.1 Gekko japonicus
CACCTCACAGGGTCTCTGTTGTGGGGAGGGGAAGGGAAAGGAGTTTGTAAGCCGCTCTGAGACTCCTTTGGGTAGTGAAGGGCGGGGTATAAATCCAATCTCCTCTTCTTCTTCTTCTTCTTCTTCTTCTTCTTCTTCTTCTTCTTCTTCTTCTTCTTCTTCTTCTTCTTCTTCTTCTTCTTCTTCTTCTTTTACCTCATAGGGTGTCTGTTGTGGGGAGGGGAAGGGAAAGGAGTTTGTAAGCCGCTCTGAGACTCCAAGTGATGGGCGGGACATAAACCCAATCTCTTCTTCTTCTTCTTCTCTTCTTCTACATCCCCTAGTAGGGTTGCCAGGTCTGGATTGGAAAATACCTGGAGACTTTGGGGGTGGATCCAGAAGAGGGTGGGGTTTGGGGAGGGGAGGGGCCTCAGCATGGTACAAGGCCACAGAGTCCACCCTTCAATGCAGCCATTTTCTCCAGGGGTCAAGTCTCCAGGGCAGCTGATCTCTGTCAGCTGGAGATCAGCCGTCAAAGCAGGAGGCCAGCAACTCTATCCCCTAGTGACTATCATGGCAGAGGGATTTGAATCCAGGTCTTCCAGTCTTAGTCTTACACTCTAACCACTGGTTCTCATTTGGTACCCTTACTCCCCCCCACCCCCGCAGGAACTCTTGGGCCCTTATAAAAGGTTGGCCTGGTAACCCAACCTGGGGCCGGCCTCCTGACCTCTCTGCTCAACCAGTCTTTCCCTTAATTAGCTTTTCAGGGGGAAAATACCCCCGCCCATAACGCTGCAATTCAAGGTGGCATTTGAGAGGAATGGTTCCCTTTAGCATAGCCGACAGCTAATTTGTGTAAAGTTTAATTACAGCGAGCATTAATTAACTGGCAGTGTGTTACAATACTAAAAGGGAGGCCATCTGTTCCCAGAGAAACCGCCTCTCTCCCCCTCCGCCCTGTTTGGATTGGAGCCTCGATAATGTCATTGCCGTGGAGGTTGTTACATCGGATGCAACGTAGCAGAAAGTCAACGTAGGAGGAGTTCATCCATCACGGAAGACGGAGGAATGGTTGCCGGGGAAGGAACCACGCTGACTCGGGACTGCCACTGTGCTGGAAATGGATCTGGGCCCAAGGAATGCATTCACGTTTCCTGCTCCTGTTCAGTCTCTGGAGAGGATTCCCTTGAGGTGGGTGTAGGGTTGCCAGCCTCCAGGTGGGGGCTGGAGATCTGCTTTTACAGCTGATCTCCAGCTGACAGAGATCAGCTCCCCTGGAGAAAATGGCTGCTTTAAAGGGTGGACTCCGTGACATTGCACCGTGCTGAGGCCCCTCCCTTCCCCAAGCCCCACCCTCTCCCGGATCCACCCCCAAAGTCTCCAGGTATTTCCCAACCCAGACCTGGCTACTAGGGTTGCCAAATGGGCCCGGGGGGCAGGGAATCCCCCGCTTCGGAGGCCCGATTTCCGCCGCGGCGGAATCGGGCCCCGGGGGGAACTCCGCCCCCGAAGCTGCGTCACCAGAGTGACGCAGCCACGTCGCTCACGTTGGGGGCGTGGCCCACATTGTCGGGGGGGGGACCCGAAACCATATGGTTTCCCCCCCTGACAATGTGGGCTACGCCCCCAATGTGAGCACGCAGCACGTCACTTCCTGGAGAATTCACGCACTGAGGAGCTGTGCCTGCCCCAAACTTCCTAGGAGCCAAGAAGTGCCTTGTGAAAACTGTTCAGTACCTGAGTCCAGCCCGGGCCAAACCTGCAGATTGGAAAGAAGGTCTGCAGAAAGTCCGCAAAGGGCAGCAAATGCAACTGTCTTGCACTACAGCCAGCCAGGTTTCCTAGTATTGCCATTTGCAGTCTTGCAGCAGATTTTTGTTTTTGGTTTCAGCCAAGGCTTTTCTGCGCTTCAAAAGCATCTTCTCTAAGCTTTCCGGCTGCCTTTTCTGCTCCTCTTTCTTTACAGATAGCTCCTCAGCCAGAGAGAGAGAGAGAGGGCGCACAGCATCGCTGTACAAGGGACCCCATGCTGCCCCTGCTTTTGTGCTAACCTCTAAGAATAGTTGTTCTGTTAAAAGAAATTGGACATTGATTTAACACTGATTTCTATTTGTGGTGGAACAGGTATGGCCTGGCTTGCAGACCCTATTCCACCCTGCTTTCCTAGGATTTTCTCAGCACCTGGAGAGACTTTTCTCTATCTCTCCCCGGTAACTCAGCACCACCACCTGACCATTGTAGGGATTACCCACTGGGAGGATCAGGACTCCCAGCTTCCCTTCCACATTCTGAGGCCTTGCCTCTGTGTCTCCCGCTGCCCAGTGCCTGGTCACCATGGGACAGTCTACTGCCTTGCGTGCCCCTGGAGGAATAGCCACTTGCCAACTGCCTTCCTTCCTCCTGGTGCTCCTTTTAAAATAGTGTGTCCAAGATGGTGGAAGTCTATGTGGTACAGAGAACCACTCCCAGCCTCGAAAGATATAACATATTTATTAAAAAGAAAATGTTTACATCACCAGACTGAGCAGGGGATCCAAAATAAATGGGTAAAATGCAAATCCTCTGTCCCTTTCTGTGTACACGCCCTTTCAGATAGGACAGACCCCTTTAGTTTAGGTAGTTACAAATCCCTACAAAGTGAACATTACCTTGAAGCTCCCTCCAGCACATGGTCAAAAATGACTTTCTTCCCAGAGGAGAGGTCTGCATGCACTCATGGACTCAGCACCCAAGGAAAAGAGACCTCCTTCCTGCTGCAAGGAGGTTTTTTAAAAATCATATCTGTTTCTCCACCCACTGACCAGGTCATGCCAGGTCAAAGAGGCTTTTCCTGGAGATCTCCAGGAATTTCCTTCCTGAAGATTCTCTGATATTCTATTCATCCAAATCCCTGCTTTAGGAAAGAGGGAGCTCTTGACCCACCCATTATTTCTCTGGATAGATCTATTAGCATTTGTATGAAGGTAAGCTGAGGTATGTTTGGGAAGCAAGTGAACTGATTTCTCCACCTGCCTGTTTTGTGCTCAGAGGGTGGGAAAGCTTTTAAAACACACAGTGGAGGTTTTGTTCATTTCAAACCGCCCAGAAAAAAATTGCATTTCTTCACATTCTTTGAAAGCTTTTCCAAACCCAGTAGTCAGAGAGCTTCAGTGGTGTTTACTCTGATCACATGCCTATTTATTCAGAAACAGCTCCCATTGGGTTTAATGGGCCTTATTCCCAGGCAAGTGTACGCAGGAATTCAGCCTTAAACATAGGACGTTGCCCTGTACAAAGTCAGAGCATTAGTCCACCCAGCCCTATATCATCTGCTCTGACAGGCAGTGAATTTCAAGGTCTCAACTAAAGAGCATTCCAAGCCTTGCCACCAGAGATCGTTTTACCTGCACATTTCAGTGTCTGAACTCAGGGTTCTTTTGCATGCAAAGCATGTGTCACCTGGGATTTCCAGCCCTGCAAATGCCAGGAGACTTTGAGGGAAGAGTCTGGAAAGGGTGGAGTTTCAGGAGGATGGTGATGTCACTTCTGGGAGATGTTACAGGAATTCCTCCTTACCTCTATGGTAAAGACCATAGAGACTTTAGGAATTTCCTAGAGTGTTACTAGCAATATTTTCCCCCCTCTTGATTCTCAAGTATCAGGGGTAGGGGATAAAAGGTGGGGGTAGGGGACTCCCCCCTGAAAACTACCATTAGGTATCTCTCCTTTAATCTGGAAAAAAAAGTATCTGAAAAAGTGGACCCTGGTCTATGAACTCCTGCCACGTGTTAGTTTTTCAGAGGATACAGAACTCCTTGTTCTTGGAAAACATGCGAGTCCTCTTGTTAAATAATGTCTTTTAAAAAGAAATTTAAATTAATCATTGTATTAGCTCATATTAGAGCAAATATCTAACAAGCTTAAATTCTATACTGCATGTACATTTTGCAGAACAAACCAAAACTCAAATGTAAAGAAATTATGGATGGGTCTAAATTTCCTCACAGTTTTTGGTCTATGTTGTACAATACTTGATTTGCTGTAAAAAGAAAAAAGTGCATTTGCTCAGGAGGGAAGAATAAAAATATGAAAGGGCAAAATGGTAAAATGGTAAAAAATTAATCACAGAGGGTATATAAAAACAATTTCTTATGTTCATTAATTTAGATAAGATTGAAGACAGCAAGCTCCGAAGATAGCATGCTTAAATAATTTATTTCCTTTTATTAACTGGTTAGGGTCCAATTAGACTAGGAATTATCTTATTGTTAAAGGTAATATTGCCGGGCGATTGTGCTTTACAGATGGCTCGTAGAAGACAATGGTTAGCTACCAAGGCCAGACATCACTGGCAGACTCCTGGTCCTAATGAGGGATGCTGAGACTTTGCGGTGAAGACATTTGTGAATGTGTCTTTGACAGCCACAGTCTCTGGCGAACTAAGTGTCTCCTTGCCACTATCTGACTTGAGCAGTGCCCCAGACACCTTTGTGGCTGCACAGTAGCTTTAGTGATAGAATTTTGTTTCCACCTACCTTGCAATTGGGCATGGGCATGGACCAAGACAATGGAGGTCCGTATAGGTTGGTGGCTCATGGGTTTCATGGACCGTGGACTACAAATTTCCATGAACTTTTCCATTTAATGGATCAGTTTGTGGTTTGTGAGGTTCATGGCTTCGGGACACACAAGAATGCCCCCCCAGGGTCTAGAGCTACCAAACTTGCCGCAAGTCTCCAGCTGATGCTCCTCTACCTGCCCTCCAGGTTTAGTGAAGATTGGATTTAGGGGGGGCAAGTTATGCCCCCCAAAGCAGGTGCCCCAGGACAGTGCTCTGTGGGGAAATCACAGCCGGAGGTTCAGGAATGTGTCAAATGGACTCCTTGTAAGCTAGAGGTGTCAAACTAGCAGGGGATCTCCCTGGGATGCCCCTCTAGCCGCCCCCCCCCCCGTTTGGTGAAGCTTGGAAGTTGCCTCCAAGAAAGTGCTCTCTGGGGAAATAAATCACAGCCGATTCTTCTCCTCTGGCCCTGGAGTCACTTACCCACTTGCCTGCTCATTGGGGGACATTGTTCCTGTAGAGGGGCATGATAACCTTGGGTGCAGTCAAAGCAGCTCACTCGTATGGGTAGAGGCCTGGATTGGTGGATATTGTTCCATGAGGTAGTTCTTGGTTCATGAGGTGGGCGTGTTGCTCTATGAGGCAGAGGTCAGGCCAAGAGGTAAGTATTGTGCTGTGAAGTAGATCTGGATTTATGAGGTGGGTGTCATGCTATGAGGTAGAGGTCGGTCCATTAGGTGGGTGCTGCATGAGGTCGATGGGGGACAGAAATCATGAGGAAGCAGACGTGGACCAGGGAAGGCTGGAAGCGACTATTCCTGGGGGGAGGGGGGGTCTTAAAACCCTGTTGAGGGGTGCAGGCTCTCCGGGGAGGGACCCTGCACCTGACGACCTCTGAGCTCTCTCTTGATCAGTCTCTGCCAGTTCAGACCCCATCAACGTGTATTTATATTTAGGATTCCTGGCTCCAATGTGCATCACCTTGCACTTGGCCACATTGAACCCCACCTGGGGAGACACAACTTGTGAGGAGGGGGTATTAAAGTGTCCCATTGGAGGGGGGTGTTTGGATGCACATCAGTCCACGTGCCTCACCCTGACACAAGGATGGGTGGTGGCTCCAAGCCCTGGAGAGCTCTGGAGAGCCTCTGCTGGTCTGAGTAGACAGCACTGACCCTGATGGACCAAGGGTTTGACTCAGTAGAAGGAAGCTTCATGTGTGTTCATGTGTGTCCTCTTCTGGGACCTGTGAGATAGTCCTGAAGCCATTCTCCATGAGGAGGAGAAGGAGGAGGAGGAGATTGGATTTATACCCCGCCCTTCACTACCTGAAGGAGTCTCAGAGCAGCTTACAATCCCTTTCCCCTCCCCACAACAGACACCCCGAGAGAGCTCTTTCAAGGACTGCCCTTGAGAGAACAGCTCCGACCCATGGTCACACTAGCAGCAGCTACATGTGGAGGAGTGGGGAATCAACCCCAGTGCTCCCAGATTAGATCCCACGCTCCTAACCATGACACCAATGTGGCGGTCCCTGGCCAGCACTGAGTCATGAATCTTTGAGGTGACTCTTTGAGGCAACTCAGCTACCCCCCCCCCACGCTTCTCAGGGTAGTGTTGGGAAGAGTTCTTCAAGCAAAGCCCCTTCTGTCCCTCATAAGCGCTGATTAAACGAAGGCGGTGCCCCCCATCTGACCCCCTGGTGGGAGCGCCAGTCTGTTGCAGATAAAAAGCCTCTTTAGAGGATTGATTTCAGTATGGCTTTCTTGAAATCTTTCCCAGCACTTCAGGAAAAGATCGCTCACTTATCAGTGGATGTCTGGAGTGGCAGAGCTTCAAAACAGCATGCCTGGGGAAAAAAAGGGGGGGTTATTATTTATTTTTTTAAAATGACAGGCTGTTAACTCTCATCCTGAAGGTTCCCAAGGTGGCCGACCGTACAAAATAACAACAAAAACCACTTGGTGGTGGAATAAAAGCCGCATTAAAGAAGGAAGAGATGCAGCCGTTGAGAAATCCAGATGCAGGTGATAATGTTTTAGATGGTGTTTATCTCAAGGCTTCCTGTCCCCTTTGCCTTGTTAGAATTAGCCAGTAAATTGCTGAGTTGTGAAATGCCTTATAGTCACGCCATTGCTTCGAATGTCTTCCATTATGTCATTATGAATCTTTTCTCTGTGGACGGATAATTGGAAAGTATGCTTTAAATGTACTGTTGTACAGTCTGTTAGTTTTTTGTTGTTGTTTTTTAAATCAAGATCTTGAAAGGACCATACCAGTAATAAAACACATCTTCAGGGTTGTTTTTTTTTTGAGAAAGGTGTGTTAAAAGAACTCTAAATAAAATAAAGATGACAGCAAAAGAATAGAACAAAGTTTGAGTCCAGTGGCACCTTTATGACCAACAAAGCTTTATTTTGTGTATAAGCTTCCATGTGCATGCACATGGAATTAACCTTTCTTGGTCTTAAAGGTGCCACTTGTGACATCCTCCTTATTGGGGAGGACTAGTTTCACTTTAAAAGTTCTCTTTATTTTGTTTAACAGGGTAGAGTCTGCTGCCACCAGGAAATTTTAAGGATTTCCAAACCTTTATGCTTATAATGTTGCTCTTACTAGTTTGGTAGACCGAGTTTAAGGCTTACGAGGAACTATGTGGTCCTGGGAAGTACTTCATTCAGAGCTGATATAACCTTGCATAAAAGAGAACTCAATCTTTTCCCTCACTGACAGGGATGTTTTCATGTAACTTTGTAACACTTGTTTATCTCTATGCCATACGTGTTCACTGTTTCACTCGAGCTTGTTATGACACTCAGATTTTCCTTTAACTTTTCTTCACTTAAACTTTACTTTACTTTTTCCTATACACTCAGCTTTCAGCTCTCTTTCTCTTTCTCACTGAACAACCTCAGCTGTCAGTTTCTAACTGCTTCAACACAGAACTGACTGAACACATCAACTGTCAACTTGTAACTGAAACTCCTGACTGACTCACATACTCATCCAACCAGATTCACTTCCAAAACTCCTCCCCCTCTCTGTCAACCACAAATCATACCACACTTGCCTCTCTCAACCACTCTAGTCTATCTACCACAGCCATGCAACCAAACTTTTAAAGACACACACACACACACAAAACAAGGAATCATTACAAATCCTCCCCCCCCTTGTCCTTTAAGTGGAACACATCTCTTTGGAATTAACCTTTCTTGGTCTTAAAGGTGCCACTAGACTCAGACTTTGTTCTGTTGCTTCAGACCAACACTGCCACCCAATACCAACCCAACTAGGGGTGCCAGGCCTGGGACCTTTGGGGTTGGGGCAAGAAGCAAACATGACACAGCAATGGTACCTCTACACAGAAACCCGGAAGTGACATCAGTGTGTCAGCTGATGCTCTAGAGAAACTCTATGGTAATACCATAGAGCAGGGGTCTCCTACAGTGTCCCCTCTAAGCCGAGGGAGTATGCGCTAGCTCACAGTTTTTTAGCCTCCGGCACACACATTTCTGTCTTAGCTCAGGAAAGATGGCCCCAGAGCCAACTGATTTATCCAGTAGCCAAATCGCTCACTCACAACTTGAATGCCAGTAGAATATTTGCTCACAAGACCCCACAGCTTAGAGGGAGCATTGGTCTCTAATCTTTTTCAGGTAATGGGCAACTTTGGGGGTTTTGAGAGGAAGCGATGAGTGTCGCCCCAAAATGGCCTCCATAGGAAGCAGAGCCCAACCCAAAATGGCTGCCTCAGGACACCGAGCCAAACAGAATAACTCCCTCCTCACACCTCCTAGAACTATACCCCGACTAACGGAAACCCAGTTGCTTACCAGTCCTCCTAATCTTCAAGTAAATGTGGGAATACAATAATAAGCCCTGCCTTTCCATGGCCTCACCCATTTCCTAAAAAGCTTGGTGGATGCCAGGGGAAGTACTGGTGGGTGCCACGGTGCCCATAGTCACCACGTTGGGGAACCCTGTCATAGGGCGTCTAGAACAGGGGTGTCGAACTCATTTGTTATGAGGGCCGGATCTGACATAAATGCAACCTTGTTGGGCCGGGCCATGTGTGTCATAAAATGTAATGCCAGGGAGCAGAGATATAAACTTTATAAAGGAGACAAACACAAAGAGTTTTTTTTAACTTAAAATAAAAACATGCCTAAAACATTAGCACTCTTGCAATATTTTGTTTATTGAACCGTGTCTGATAACCGACACCTCTTGCTCTGAATGATTGCATCAAAATGTCTGTGCTGTTGCGATCTTGAGTATGCTGTTCAGGTGTGTATCTGTAAGCTGCACACCTACGATGATGCAGCAGCAGCAGCAGCAGAACTGGAGGAGGAAGCAGAAGACAGCCAGTTCCACTGCGGGACTGATAGAAGCCCTTCAGGGGCCTGATCTGGCCCCCGGGTCGCATGTTTGACACCCCTGGTCTAGAACATTGGCTGATGTGCTAATGTTGTCACATTCACATTTTCACTCAGACATGACATCATCATGTAGAACAACATCACGTCTATCCCCTACTGTTCTCCTATCAGGGGCAAGGGCGTGCGGGGGAATCCATCAAGTGAGAAAACGTCCCCCCCACCCCAGCAGGCAACTGGTATCCTTAAACCAAACAGTCAATAAAAGCAGTATAAAACAAGCGCACAATACTGTCAGCCAAAGAAAGGAGAACTTAGATAAAACTAACCTCAGAGAAAGATCTTTACTTGGTACCTAAATCACAGCAACATTGGACACACCACATTGTGGAACCCTGCAATAGATAAGCTCTGGATTTTTCTTTCTTGAAGTGAATGTGCAAGTTCTTTTGTGGGAGAAAGACCGGAGAGATGTTACCTAGAGAGTTCTGAGGGGAAAGATTCTTCCAAAGGGCTTTATGTTGTAAGAAGAGGATATGAAAGAACAATGCCACAGGGAGAATGGGGTAGTGTTTTACCCAGGGCTATTTTTGGGCAGGAACGAACAGGAACGGAGTTCCGGCTGGCTCCCAAATCGGCCACACCCAGCTTGAACTCATTAGAATAATAGGCCACACCCAACAGCAGAAACTCATTAGGATTGGCTACATTAGGGGTGTGTGGCCTAACATGCAAAGGAGTTCCTGCTACAAAAAAGCCCTGGGTTTTGACAACAAACAAGGTAAACAGAATAAGAAGCAAAAGGTGGGTGTGGCTGGATGACCACACTTCTGGTAACATGTGGGTGCGGCCTAATGTGCTAATGAGCTGTGCTGTCAGGGGTGTGGCCTATTATGCTACTGAGTTTCTGCTGTTGGGTGTGGCCTATTATGCTAATGAGTTCCTGCTGGGCTTTTTCTACAAAAACTTTTACCCCACCCCAGGAATCCAGGCCCAAGCCACCTTCCAGCCAAGGGGCAAGTGTTTGGGGAGGGGGCCAAGATTAGGGATTTGTCTAAATTTCTTGTCATCCAAGTCTCTCCCTGGTAGAGTTGCCAACCTCCAGGTGGGGCCTGGAGATCTCCTAGAGTTCCACCTGATCTCCAGACACCAGTTCCCTTGGAGAAAATGGCTGCTTTGGAGGGTGGTAGAGAGAGGTAGAGGTTCCCTTGCTCGAAAGCCAGTCGAGTCCGACTCTAGGGTTGCGGTGCTCATCTCCGTTTCAAAGCCGAAGAGCCAGCGCTGTCCAAAGACATTTCCATGGTCATGTGGCTGGCATGACTAAACACCAAGGCCCACCCCAGGAATCCAGGCCCAAGACACCTTCCAGCCAAGGGGCAAGTATTTGGGGAGGGGGACAAGACTAGGGATTTGTCTAAATTTCTTGTCATCCAAGTCTCTTCCTGGTAGAGTTGCCAACCTCCAGGTGGGGCCTGGAGATCTCCTAGAGTTCCACCTGATCTCCAGACACCAGTTCCCTTGGAGAAAATGGCTGCTTTGGAGGGTGGGCTGTACGATATTGTATCCTACTGCGGTCCCTCCCCTAGCCAAACCCTGCCTCCCTCAGGCTGCACCCACAAGTCTCCAGGAATTTCCCAACCCAGAGTTGGCAACCCTGCTCCTTGGTGTTCAGCATTCTGAGTTGACTGGTCTGGAGTCCTGTGGGGGAAGCCATGTCTTGGGAGACCTCCCTGGTCCTGGTTCTTCTGACTTCTGGATCTTGTACAGAGCCCTTTTCCCTACTGGAGCTTCAAAGCAGACATGTCTGACCCACAGAATGATCGAGGGGGATGTCCCCTTCCTTACTGCTGTGGGCCTGATCCACATCAACCCCCTTCCCTTTCCTTGGGGCTGCTTTGAGGGCCAGATCATAACCAGGAGCCAGTGACAGAGCAGCTAGTGAATTGAACTACACTGGGCCAGCCATTCACTCCCAACCTAGCCAACTTTGCAGGGCTATCATGAGGCTAACGTGCAGCCCTGAACTCTGTGATGGAAGGGCCAAATACAGAGGTACAAGATACCATGTAGCAGAAGTGTGTTGTGCGATGGTTAGAGCAGGGGTGTCGAACTCATTTGTTATGAGGGCCGGACCTGACATAAATGAGACTTTGTTGAGCCGGGCCATGTGTGTCATAAAATGTAATGCCAGGTAGCAGAGATATAAACTTTATAAAGGACACAAACACAAAGGTGTTTTTTTTAACTTAAAAACACGCTTTAAAACATGAGCACTCTTGCAGTATTTTGTTTATTGAACCGTGTCTGATAACTGACACCTCTTGCTTTGAATGATTGCATCAAAATGTCTGTGCTGTTGCAATCTTGAGTATGCTGTTCAGGAGTGTATCTGTAAGCTGCAAACCTACGATGATGCAGCAGCAGCAGCTGAACTGGAGGAAGAAGCAAAGACAGCCAGTTCCACTGCGGGCCTGATAGAAGCCCTCCAGGGGCCTCATCTGGCCCCCGGCTAAAAACACGCTTTAAAACATTAGCACTCTTGCAGTATTTTGTTTATTGAACCGTGTCTGATAACTGACACCTCTTGCTCTGAATGATTGCATCAAAATGTCTGTGCTGTTGCAATCTTGAGTATGCTGTTCAGGAGTGTATCTGTAAGCTGCAAACCTACGATGATGCAGCAGCAGCAGCTGAACTGGAGGAAGAAGCAAAGACAGCCAGTTCCACTGCGGGCCTGATAGAAGCCCTCCAGGGGCCTCATCTGGCCCCCGGGCCGCATGTTTATCACCCCTGGGTTAGAGTGTCCCACTAGAATCTGTGAGACCCACATTTCAATCCCCTCTCTGCCACGGAAGTGGGTGTCTGGAGCCTCAGCCTAATCTACCTCACCTGAGCTGACGTGAGGATAAAATAGGAGAGAACAATGTAAGAACTGATCTCCAGCACCACCTGGGGGTTCGCCCCAGTGTTCCCTCTAAGCTGAGTTAGTGTGAGCTAGCTCACAGTTTTTTAGCCTCCGGCTCACACGTTTTTGGTCTTAGCTCAGGAAGGATTGCTCCAGAGCAAACTAATTTATCCAGTAGCCAAATAGATTGCTCACAACTTTAATGCCAGCAGCTCACCAAGTAGAATTTTTGCTCACAAGACTCCACAGCTTAGAGGGAACATTGCTCCGCACCCCTAAGAATGATGTAAACTGTTTTGTATTCTCATAGAGGAAAAAGGCATGGTAGAAACTAAGTATACCAATAAAGCCTGCAGGCTTGACCTTTGAGTCCCTTACAGAACACTGTCTGCTGAGAGGCTCTGGGCTTCTGGGGAGGGACTTGGCCTGGCCCTTGGCCCCTTTTGTTTGAACCACGAGCCTCTGAGCCTCCCCGCTTCCCAATGGGAATGTGTAAAGATTATGTTTACAGTAATGTGGGTAGGTAGTGGTGGTGCAGCAGAATACATTTGTTAAGCAGACAGGAATCTAATGGCGGGCGGGAGGAAGCGAAACAAGCTGCAGGGATCCACTGCAGGGATAAATAGGAACTCCAGGAAACAAGTTGCTTTTAATTAGAGCAGGTGCGCGGTGCCCAAAGAAGCTGCAAACATTGATTCAAGCCACGGAAAGGCCCCCCGAGAAAGACCAGGCAAGACGCCATCCGGCCTCTCCTATCCTGGGAGGCCCTCTGTACTTTGCAACAATCTGCCACAGGAAGCGTTCGAGTGCGTCTCGGTGTGTTTGCGCCAAGCTGTTTTCAACACGTGCTTTTTTTCACCTTTACAGAATGTATCCATCGGGCTTATTTGTTTAATGAGTTTGTTCATACCTCACCTCACTCCCCCCACAGTGGCTTGCATCATTCTCCTCCGTCCTCACAACAACCCTGTGAGGTAGGTTAGGCTGAGAGTGCGTGACTGGCCCAAGGTCACCCAGCAAGCTTCCGCGGCACAAGGTGGGGATTCGAACCTGGGTCTCCCAGATACTAGTCCGACACTCTTTATCACTATACTACGCTGGCTCTCACTGGCTTGACTCTCAAACGCTTATATACCCTGAAACTCTTGTTGGTCACGAAGGGGCTACTGAACTCAAATCTTACTGGATTTCTGGTGTTAACAGCAATCAGGAAGACCACTCCCAAAGCAACATTTCACAGACGATGCCAGTTTCTCCCAGCCAGCAAAACAACCATGTCCTCAGTTCGAATCTTGCTTCTGCCATTATTCATTATGTGGGTTTTGGCGAGATGTACTCTCTCAGCCCCTTGAGCTGGAAGCTGCGGATTTGTTCGGCTAGCCATGACGCCTTCCTCTTTTGTCTCTGCCCAATGTAACAGGCCCCTTGTACTGTTCTCAAGCCAGTCATCACAACAACCCTGTGAAATAGATTAGGCTGAGAGAGAATGACTGACTGGAGAAAACTCATTGAGCTTCACGGCTTAGTAGGGATTTGAGTGTTGGACTGGATGGGCCATCGGCCTGATCCAACGTTCGCTTCTCTTATGTTCTTATGTTCTTAAGAACTGCTGAACACGATATGAACAGGATGCCTTTCTGAATGGTATTGTGCTGTGCTGGTAGCCGCTGTCGAAGCAGGTTTCTAAAAATTTGCCCAGCCAATCAGAACCCCTGCTGGGCCACAGGCCCCCCTGGCTCCACCCACTTTCTACAAACACTTGGCGGGCACAAGGAAGGGCACCATCACACTCTCGGGCACCATGTTGGGGACCCCTGCCTTAAAGTTACAATTCAGGTGGGTGGCTGTGTTGGTCCGAAGCAGCAGAACAAAATTTGAGTCCGGCGGCACCTTGAAGACCAACAAAGTTGGTCTCCAAGATGCCACTGGACTAGACCTTTTGTTCTTAAAGTCACAGTGCCATGGGTGCTTCTAGAGGAGACTGCCACAAGTGGATATGAGCCGTGTAGAAAGCGTGGCTCTGACTTTGCACTGCTCCCCGAATCCCATCAGATGCAAAATTTAAAGCACCTAGGAGGGTTTCATCTTCTTCTCCAGCCCAATTACCTGGGGAGTTTTGCAGCGAGACAAAATGTATATGCAGAAAGATTAACCAACCACGTTTTCAGTGGTCGGCTCGCCGAAAGCAAAATTCAAAAGATGTTATTGGATGTGAATGAACGGATGAGTCTGCCTTATGAAAAGTCAGACCGCTGGTCCAGTACGGTCCCCTCTGATGGTCCATGACCTTCCAGGGGCTCAGACAGACAAAGGTCTTTCCCAGCATCTTTTGCTTAAAATCCTTGGACCGGAGATAGCGAATACTGTGATCTTCAGCATGAGCTCCAGTGCAGATCTCTGGTTCAAAGCAACACGGCATTGCTGGAGATATGTGATGCTCAGTGGCTCAGAAGTTGCATGTGGCTATGTGGCATGCCCCTTGGGGCTCTTCTGAGGCCTAACGGGGAACCCGCCCCATGTTGAAAGGAAGTGGGCAAGGGCTTTGCCCAGCAGGGCTTGTGGTGGGCAGGTGGTTTGCACCTTGAAACAGCTGCCTTCGAGGGATGGGAGGGCAAACTCTGAGCTCAGCTCCCTCCTCTCAGCCAGGAAAAAGGATGTGAAGTTTGCGAACCAAAAAGAAGAAGCGAAGAGATTGGATTCATACCCTGCTCTTCACTACCCGAAGGAGCCCCAGAGCAGTTTACAGTCTCCTTTCCCTTCCTCTCCCCACAACAGACACCCTGTGAGATAGGTGGGTCTGAGAGAGCCCTCCCGAGGACTGCCCTTGAGAGAAGAGCTCTGAGAGAACTTGTGACTGACCCAAGGTCACACCAGCAGCTGCACGTGGAGGAGTGGGGAATCAAACCCGGTTCTCCCAGATTGGAGTCCGCGCTCCTAACCACTACACCAAACTGGTCGGTGAGTTTCTGAGTATCCCTGGTTCTATTCCTATGAAGGCTTCCAGGTCAGCTGACAGCTATGCCTGGGCAACAGCAAAGAGTGTGGGTGTGCGTGGGTGTGCGTGTGTCTGTGTGTGCACCCGCTCCTTGGTTTCTGACTTCTCGGTCCCACTGATGGCACAGCACTGACAATAATGGACGCAGGCACTTACATTAAAGCCACATCTCCCTCCTCGGTGGCCCTCTGACTCTTGAGAGTAAAAGCAGCAGGCTAATTAAGGTCTGCTTTTGCTTTTCTGAAACATTCCAAGGAAACTGGAGAACAAAGGCTTAGCTGAGACACACCGGCGATTGGCCAACCCACCCCTGGAGAGCCTGAAGAGGGATCTCCTTGGAGTGGCCCTCAATGAAGAATTCTAATCTGGCTTCAAGCGGACATTTCAGGATGCAGGTCTGCAGAGTGTTCCCCCCACTCTTTTCTTCCAACAAGTTCTTTAGCGAATACCTCTTCTCAGGGCTTTTTTTTTGTAGAAAAAGCCAAGCAGGAACTCATTAGCATTATAGGCCACACCCAATAACAGAAACTCATTAGCATATTAGGCCACACCCCTGACAGTGCAGCATATTAGCGTACTAGGCCACACCCCATGCCTTCTATTGGCTTGCTGGGGCGCCCTGCGGCTGCGTGGAGCCCGGGCAAACCGGTCCTTGGACAGGCCGGGGAAGGCACGGGGGGGGATTTAAATGCCTCCCCGATCCTTCCAGGCTACCCCCTGACCCACCTCGGAGTCTCTGGGGAGGTCGCTCTCCAGGCCTTCCCTCTGTAGCCACACACACAGAGGTTTTGTCTGTGGGTGTGGCCAACTCTGAAGCCAGCCGGAACTCCGCTCCTATGCGTTCCTGCCCCAAAATAGCCCTGCCTCTTCTAAAGACAGCATCACAGTCTGCCTTGGATCCTCCCCCTCAATCTGGGCAAGCTACCTACCTTTTGCTGAGATTGAGAAAAAGATCTTGAGGTCGTAGCGGATGGCTCAATAAAAGTGTCGGCCCAGAGGGCTCCAGTGGTGAAAAGGGCAAACTCTGTGTTAGGGATTATTAGGAAAGGGACCGAGAAGAACTTGGCCAATATTGTAATGCCCCTGTATAGGTGTATGGTGTGGCCTCATTTGGAATGCTGTGGACAGTTCTGGTCACCGTATCTCAAAAAGGACATTGAACATGGCAGAGCTGGGGAAAGTATGGAGGAGGGCAACCAAGATGACTCAGGGATCAGAGCACCTTCCATATGAGGAAAGGCTGAAGAGTCTGGGACTTTTCAGTTCAGAAAAGAGACAACTAAGGGAGAACATCATAGAGGTTTATAAAATGATGCACGAGGTAGAGAGGATTGACAATGAGAACCTTTTCTCCCTCTCCCAAAATACTAGAACTCAAGGGCATCCAATGGAGATGAGGGGCAGTAGTTTCAGGAGGGACAAAAGGAAATACTTAAGAACATAAGAACATAAGAGATGCCAATGTTGGATCAGGCCAAAAGCCCATCCAGTCCAACACTCTGTATCACACAGTGGCCAGAAATACCAGGTGCCATCAGGAGGTCCACCAGTGGGGCCAGGACAGTAGAAGCCCTCCCACTGTTGACCCCCCCCCAATCACCAAGATGACAGAGCATCACTTGCCCCAGAGCCCCTATCTATACCTTGTGGCTAATAGCCACTGATGGACCTCTGCTCCATATGCTTATCTAATTCCCTTTTGAAGCCCTCCATGCTTTTAGCCGCCACCACTTCCTGTGGCAGTGAATTCCAAGTGTTAATCACTCTTTGGGTGAAGAAGTACTTCCTTTTATCCGTTCTAACCCGACCGCTCAGCAATTTCATGGAGTGCCCATGAGTTCTTGTATTGTGAGAAAGAAAATCCCTTCTTTACACAGGGATTGATTAAAATGTGGAATTTGTGGGCCAGAGGATGTGGTGATGATGGCCACAGGAATAAACAGCTTTAAAAGGGCATTAGATAGACTGATGGAGGATAAGTCTACCAATGGCTACTAGCCATGGTGACTGAGGGGGACCTCCACATTCAGAGGCACTAAGCCTCTGAATCCCAGAGCCAGGAGGCAACATTGGGGAAGGCCTCGGCCTCTATGCCCTGTCATTGGCTGTCCAGAGGAATTGATTGTCCAGTGTGTGAGACAGGATGCTGGACTAGATGGATCACTGGTCCGATCCAGCAGGACTCTTATGTTCTTTTTGACAGTCCTCTTCTAGTAAGGCTGAAAGCTCACAAGACCAGGTCTGAAGAGGACCAAGTCTGAGCTAGATTCATCCAGCTGCAAGAACAAGGTGGAAGTATTCAGATGAGATAAGGCATAAGATATCAAGTCAGACTGCCACTTTTAGGTGTGCTTCCTGTCAATCTAAGAAGACTAGAGATGGGTGGGGCACAATTCAGTACAGGCAAAGGTCAAGATCCAAAATGTCCCCCAACATAACAAAAGCCTCAGAACTAGATAAGTTAATTCAAGACCAATGGGAGATCAAGTTGAGAAAGTATCAAGGGAGAGAATGAGGTAATATAGCCCATGAGAGGTTAACCGAAAAAAACAAGGGAAAAAGACTAGCATCACAGAAGTCCCAAATATACAAATTCTATTAGTAGAAAACACCATCAAAAATTGCCAAACAATATATTAAACAATTATAAAGTTGGTGGCGTCACAACAACATTAGTGCATACTGTAATAAGGCATAAGACAGAATATTTCCTCCTTTGTAAATAAGACATAAAGTCCATGTAATCAGTGTAACTTGATAGGAGGAGTCCACATAGTAATAATATTGTCCAAACAGCCTTTGCAAAGACGCCCATTCTAGATACGTAGAAGATACGTTTCCTTTGACTTCTTCAGTTTGCTGTCTGTGTAAGTGGAATTGTAAAGAGATTTACACAAGTGGCTAACCTCTATATATAGAGAGGTTAGCCATTTGTGTAAATCTCTTTACAATCTCTTTATATATATAAACAGAATCCAAAATGTCCCTCAACATAACAAAAGCCTCAGAACTAGGTAAGTTAATTCAAGACCAATGGGAGATCAAGTTCAGAAAGTATCAAGGGAGAGAATGAGGTAATATAGCCCATGAGAGGTTAACAGCTCAGCTCTTGATGAGCTCCTCACTGGTGAGACTAGTTGCCAGATGGAAGAAGAAGTTCAGAGGCTGGGGTTTTACAAGCTCTGGTGCAGCCTGATTGATTTTTGGGGTCAACCATCTAAATCCAGTAACAGGGTGGCAATGAAGTATCAGTGGCACCCTTGTGGATGCCATTCAACTTGCACGTTTAACTTGGAAGACTTGGGAAAGAAAGCAATGCCCTGGTGGTGGTGGAGAGAGGGTCCTAGAGCCCAGCTTCTGGGAAGTCCAGTTCAATATCATCTATCTATCTATCTATCTATCTATCTATCTATCTATCTATCTATCTATCTATCTATCATCTATCTATCTATCTATCATCTATCTATCTATCTATCTATCTATCTAATCTATCTAATCTATCTAATCTATCTAATCTATGTATGTATGTATGTATGTATGTATGTATGTATGTATGTATGTATGTATGTATGTACACACCCAGCACCGTAGGTAATAGGTGCCATCTTAACTTCTACAGTACCAAGGAGAGCTCCCAAAGGGTTATAGACATTGCTGCAATTGAGATCTGAGCTTGATCTCTCACTTTAAATAGCAAAGAAGGCCAATGGAGTGCCTGAGCCTGACCCCTCAGTTGAGGGAATGCAGAAAAGTAAAGGTGTAACTAGGGGTGCTAAAATGTCGGCCAGTTTCACTCAGTTCCTGGTGACCAATGGTGATTAGGCAGCCAATTAATCAGTGGGCTGTTTGGCTGTTCATGTGTATTCACAGGCTACTTGCAGCCATCAGAGGCCGACTCCCAGTTAAAAACATAAGAACAGCCATGCTGGATTAGGTATCCACACAGTGGCACATTGTCCACACAGTGACCAACTGTGTCTAGGAAGCCCACAAGCAACACACACATACAAAACTTATGACTCCCAGTTCATGAGAGCTGAGCTGGGAGTTGGCTTCTGGTCTCCTGCTGGGGAAATTTTTTTATGTACACACCCAAGTTTTTAAAGGGGGAACATTCAGGAGCCAACTTCCAGCTAACCAGGTGGAAGTTGAGTTTTTCTGATCTCCCATCCTGGGAATTTTACAGATGTGAGAAGCATTGCTTTTACCCCAGCCCAGCTTGGTGGGAAGAGATCCCTTTTGCAATTTCCCCATGTGGTTATTTTGCTGAGGGGGTGGGGTTGATAAGAACCAAACTCCCAGCTGATCCCCCAATCAGCTGGGAGTCGGCTTCTGACCATAAGCAGCTGCAAACTTGTTTGGCAGCTGTTCGGGTCTCTTGATGGAATTCAAACCTATCTGTGATTGGCTCATAATCATTAGCCAAACAGGTTTGTAGCATTTCTAAGTGTAGCTTGCAGCCATGCACTTGAACACCATTGGACAGGCCTCTGGATAGCATACACTTTCTCCTCTCCTGTTAGTTTAAGCAGGCAATGGATGGCTCTGAAAGTGGTTAGAGGGCTGGATCAGGACAGCTGAGATCTAGGACTGAGTCCCCCAGTCTGTCCTGGAGCTCAAGGAATAACCTTGGGCCTCTCACTCTCTTTCAGCCTGGTGTACCTTACAGGGGGAGGGTAAAATGAAGAGGACAGACTCCTGTACTCTGCCTGAAAGTCCCGGGAGGAAAGGCAGGGGCAAAAATGTTATTTCTTCTAATGTCAACCCATGGAGGCCTCCAGTTCTGCAGAGTTAGGGTACAAGGTGTCTGGGAACTGGGCAGTGATGTGTTTCATTTGCTGGTCCCTCCACAATATACCAGAGCCCATTCCAGGCAGATATCTGATGTTATTCGAAGAAGAAGAAGAAGAGGAGGAGGAGGAGATTAGATTGATACCCTGCCCTTCACTACCCGAAGGAGTCTCAGAGCAGCTTACAATCCCTTTCCCTTTCCCTCCCCACAACAGACACCCTGTGAGGTAGGTGGGGCTGAGAGAGCTCTTTCGAGGACTCCCCCTGAGAGAACAACTCTGAGAGAACTTGTAACTGACCCAAGGTCACACCAGCAGCTGCACGTGGAGGAGTGGGGAATCAAACCCAGTTCTCCCAGATTAGAGTCCATGCTCCTAACCGCTACACCAAACTGGCTCTCTCAAGCTGTTGAATATAGCCACACCCACGCGTGGAGCACTTGCATGCCCATTATCGAGTGATAAAAATGCACAAGGCCTTAATGGAGGCAGGACTCAAAGTAGTAAAACCTTCAGAGCTCCTCCTCCTGCAACCAGTATAGTCCTCAAAGTGGGTGCGCAGAAGTGGACACAGGACTCCACATTAAGTCCTGATGAGTGTGGAACAGAATGAAACTCTTGCCTTTCGTGACTTTGATACTAAGCTTCTATTAGTGCAAGCTAAAACTGTGTTTGGCTTTTTTTCTTTTTTCTTTTGCAGCTGTATCACTCTACTTGATTTATGTTCAGCTTGGGGTGAACCACAGTCCCAGGATGTTTTTCACACAAGTATTACTGCCAAAGCATGTCTCCCCCATCCTACCGGCCTTCCCTGTTTTTATTGTCCTTCACTCTCACACAGCCCCCTGGAAGAAGAAGAGGAGGAGGAGGAGGAGGAGGAGGAGACTGGATTTATATCCTGCCCTTCACCACCCAAAGGAATCTCAGAATGACTTACAATCCCTTTCTCTTCCCCTCCCCACAGCACACACCTTGAGAGGTAGGTGGGGCTGAAAGAGCTCTTTCCAGCTCTGAAAGAACTTGCGACTGACCCAAGGTCACGCCAGCAGCTGCCTATGGAGGAGGGGGGAATCAAACAGGGTTCTCCCAGATGAGAGTTCACACTCCTAACCACAACACCAAACTGGCTCCTAACCACTATGCCAGAGTCATATTTTATATAGGTGTTCTCTATCTATACACAGAAAGCATGGGAGAGACTTTCTCTTACTCAGACTACAGGGGTCATTTCCTGCAGGAGCGCACAGGAGTGGAGCTCCAGCAGTAAAGAGCCCAGAGGGCGGGCACATGCAACAAGCCCCACCCCCTGCTCCCAGCAGCCCTCAGTCAGAGCAAGAAGCAGCCAGGGAAGCTGCAGAGCCCCCCGCCCAAAACAGTCCAGTGGCACCTTTAAGACCAAGTTTTATTCAGGTACAAGCGCTCCCTCCTCTGCTAGGACAGATTTGCACATTCCCCCCCAACAGCTAGCAATCCAAAACAGGCCAGTGGAGCCTGAGTGGTGGGTGTTGCCTTCTGACACACTTCCGGTGAAGTCAGGGGGTGTGGCATATGCAAATAAGTTATGCTAATGAGTTATACTAATGAGCTCCTGCACCTCTTTTTCTACAAAATGACCCCTGCTCAGACACATGATCTCCCGGGTCTAAAAAATGACCAGGGCTCTAACAGCACTCTCTTTTCTCCACGGCTGCCCGGCCACCTACCATGCACAGCCCCCCCCCCCTTTGCGAGCTCTCGGTTTTCTAGAGGTCTGAAATGCTAAAATGTTGATGAACATCCCATTACACCACCTGTGAGCCAATAGCTGGGGAGGGCTCTTTTCAAGATGACCAAACCAGCATTCTGACACCTGCTGGCCATGGGCACTTCTAAAATGGCAACCTTCATTTATTTCTTTTCTCCTTTTTCCTAAATTGGAGGGAAGTTGGCAAAAAAAACACACCCAAAACCCATCACTTTTTTGGGTTTTACAGATCTATGCAGTCTGTGCTTTAATTTGATACCTCATTAGTCTCCCTATGACCACAGTGAGTTCTCTAAAAGATTATCCAGCACTGGCTTTGGTTTCAGAACTGGCTATATGGATATAAAAAATGGGAGCAGACAAGCTATGCTTTGATGGCAGACAAACAATGCAAAAGCCAAGTTGGAATCAGTTGCTGAACCAACACTCTGTATATTTTGAAGCCTGTGAGGATGGTCGCTTCTTGCCACTAGACTTGTGGAATGGAGCAGACCATGACTGTGTGTTCTACAAATGACTGGCACCCTCCCATAATCCTGGGATACTCTCCATTCCCCCTTTGGAGTAGCTGTTTCAATTGCTTACTAACATTGCTGTGATGTTCTTGGTATCATTCCATCTCCTCCCGTCTTACAGTTGGCCAAGGTTTTGTTGTTTCCCCCCAATAATAATTGTCAATTATAAATGAAATCACATGTTCTCACATCCCACAGACCGACACTTCCTTCCTGGCCTCCACAACTAATTTTCTAGAAGGGTTCTGCATCTTTCAGTCCTGGTTGGTTTCACAACTGGGGAGCAACGGGCTGGGCGGTCGACCAACGGGATCACTGGTCAAAACTGGGCTTGGCCTTTCCAGGCCACAGTTTTTGGCTCTTGCCCTGGCCTCTTGCCTCTTCTTTCCACAGCCTCACCGACTGCAAACGGACCACCAGCATCACCTTCTGCATGCAGAGAGGGCAGGTCTTACTCCTCGCCTGAGTGATGTGCCAGCGGTCGATGCACCGACTGTGAAAGGCATGAGAACATGAGAGGACTTTCAAGCTATCGTATTCCAGGTACTTTTCCAAGCAGATTGCACACTCTTGATATTTGGAAGTGAGGAGCAAGAAGCCAGCTTGTTCGTTCCCCTTTTCTCGGCAAGACCGGCTCCTCGCCGTCTTCCATTTCTTGCACGTCAATAAATACATCTCAATAAGCAACGAGGTGATTACAATGGACACGGGGATCATCCAGAAAATGTGGAGGGTTGCCATTTGCAAGCAGGGACCCGGCAACCGGATATGACACTTGCAGGCAGAAGGCGTCGTGTGGACAGCTTGAGTAGCACCATCTAAGCCCAGGTACAAATGCCCGGGGAACAAGACCACGGAGGTCCTTTTCCCTGAACGATGGAGCCACTTCAGGATACTGGAAGCCACATCTGTCATGAGCATGGAGGGGATGTGGATCTTCTGCTTGGCGTCTGCCTCATTCGCCATGCTCAGGCGGCCTTTGGAGTCCACACTGAGCACAATGGCAGCCTGGTATCCCGCCCGCTGAGCCTGAAGGACCTTTGTGGCCAAGGAGCAGTTGTACCTGCGGATAAGTGCGATGGAAACGGAGGAGGAGTTTGGTGGACCTTTGATGGGGTGGCACGCATTCTCAGGCCTCGCCTCAACCAGATGTCCTGCAAGCCCTTCCGCAGGGAGAGGAGGACCAAAAGGCGCCAGCAGGCCCCTGAAGTCTCGGTTGGAGGAGGTGTGGCTGCAGACGGCACGGATGAAACCTTTCCCAGCAGGAACTTGGAGGACTAAGAACATTGTAACCATGTGCGGAAGCGGAAGAAGGGACCACATGCTGGCTTTTGTTCCTGGAGGGCAGATGGTGTGCGGAATCCTCCCTGAGGGACGGCTGGGTGGGAGCAGTCTTCAAGGAGCAAACCTTTGGCTTCGAGGGTCTAGAGAAGGAGCCGCACACTCAAGATGGCTGCTTTGGTTTCCATGGGAATAAAGAGTTGTCGCTGGATTTGGCCGGACACTCCTCCCCTTCTCAACAGGCTTGATCCTGTTGGTTGCCCTTCAACCGATTGCCAGCCACATCCCTCCCCACACACACTGGCTGTCTAGCATTTTCTCCCTGCAGCAATTGTGACCTCACCGCTCACCTTCGTGGTCATGGCTCATTCTGGGAGGGAGTGAAGCTCCTGGTGAAGCTGAAGAATATTCCTCTCCTGAAGGGCAACTAAGGCTCCGGTCACACGGGCAGGAAAATGCGGGGGGGAAGCGTGGCTGTGTGCCCCGGGGCAAACAAACGCACGGTTAAGCGATCAGACCTCCCGTGGAGGACCTGTGGAGGTAGAGAGAGGGTAGGGAGAGGTGCCAATCACAGGACTAGCCTGCGCGCAACGAAGAAGCGGGCGGTGCAGCAAACTGGTGTTTTTGTTTTGTGTACCCGATGAATGTGCATGCTCTGTTGGCTGCGTGTGCGCATCCATGGAGACTTGGGGGGAAAAACACCTTTGTCGCAAGGAGACATGGGTGGGCGCCGAATGCCTTCGGAAACGCGATCAGACGCCCGCCCTTGCCCCGCAGTTTCCGGAAACTATTACCTCCGAGGTACTAGTTTTTTGCAGCGCGTTTTCGCCGGGAAGCCTCGGTTGTGCCACGGGAGCTCTACGCTTCCCAGATGTGCCGGTGAGATCACGCCCGGAAAATCCGCCTGTCTTCCGTCTCTCTTGCGTGGCTTATGCTCCGTGTGACCGCAGCCCTCAAAGACCAACTATGTACTTTTCTCCCTTTCTCACAATACAAGAACTCGTGGGCACTCAATGAAATTGCTGAGCAGTTGGGTTAGAACAGATAAAAGGAAGTCCTTCTTCACCCAAAGAGTGATTAACACATGGAATTCACTGCCACAGGAGGTGGCGGTGGCTACAAGCGTGGACGGCTTCAAGAGGGAGTTGGATAAACATATGGAGCAGAGGTCCATCAGTGGCTGTTAGCCACAAGCAGTGTTCCCTCTCAGCTGAGTTAGTGTGAGCCAGCTTACAGTTTTTTAGCCTCCAGCTCACTGATTTTTGTCTTAGCTCAGGGAGGATGGCTCCAGAGCAAACTAATTTATACAGCAGCCAAATCGCCCGCTCACAACTTTAATCTCAGTAGCTCACAAAGTAGAATTTTTGCTCATGAGACTCCACAGCTTAGAGGGAGAATTGGCCACAAGGTATAGATAGGGACTCACAGGCTGGGGCAAGTGATGCTCTATATTCTTGTTGTTGAGGAGGGGGATCAGTGGGAGGGCTCCTGGAGCTCTGGCCCCACTGGTGGACCCCCTGTTGGCACCTGGTATTTTTGGCCACTGTGTGACCCAGAGTGTTGGACTGGATGGGCCATCGGCCTGACCCAACATTGGCTTCTCTGATGTTCCTATGTTCTAAATCCATCCCTGCTGACCTGAGCCGGAAACCAAGGAGCTGCCCGTTGTCTTCCTTAGACTTCCACGTCATCATTTGCGGTCTCTGAATAGACAGGGGTCCCCAACCCTTTTGAGCCTCCCATTGGAATTCTGACAGAGGGTGGCGGGCACCAGAACAGAATGACTGCCCCATATATATAACTTCAATAGGTGTTGGCAGGCCTCATGGTGCCCAGGCATGCCACGTTGGGGACCTCTGGTATAGACCCCCCCCCCTGTTTCCCAACCGTGCTCCAATGGGGGCTTGTTTATGCCATGTTTAAAAGTTTTGTTATCCTGCTTTTGGGCCGTGAGATCATCAAGGTGGCTTACAAAATGTGCGGAATGACAATATAGTAAAACTAAACATCGTTACATGAATGCTCAACAGAAACTGATGGAAATAATCGGTGGAATGAATCGGTCCAAGGGTTGCTACGGGACTGGGAGAGAAGTTGGTCATAGAAGGACATAGCTCCAGGTGGTCAGCCATGTTGGTCTGAAGCAGTTTGGTGCCAGTGTTAAGTGCGCGGACTCTAATCTGGGAGAACCGGGTTTGATTCCCCGCTCCTCCACTTGCACCTGGCTGGATCACGTTGGGCAAGTCGTAGTTCTGATAAGAGCCGTTCTTGAAAAAGAGCCGTTCTTGAAAAAGAGCCGTTTCAGTCAGAGCTCTCTCAGCCCCACCTACCTCACAGGGTGTCTGTTGTGGGGAGGGGAAGGGAAAGGAGTTTGTAAGCCGCTCTGAGACACCTTTGGGCAGTGAAGGGTGGGGTATAAATCCAGTCTCCTCTTCTTTTACCTCACAGGGTGCCTGTTGTGGGGAGGGGAAGGGAAAGGAGTTTGTAAGCCGCTCTGAGACACCTTTGGGCAGTGAAGGGCGGGGTATAAATCCAATCCCCTCTTCTTCTTCATAACAAATTTAGAGTTCAGTGGGTGTCTTTATTCCAGGTACGAGCTTTCATGTGCATGCAGACTTTTTCAAATAAATATTTGGAAAAGTGTGCATGCACATGAAAGTTCATGCCTTGAATAAACCTTTGTTGGTCTAAAAGGTGCCACTGGACTCTATAGAAGGACATAATTAGGGGAGCTGCTGTGGCTCAGTGGTAGAGTATCTGAGGTCCCAAGTTCGATCCCTGACCCCTCCAGTTAATACTAATGGCCAGTGGTACTGTATTTTAATTTTTTTTAGTTAATTTATGTTTGTACCCTGCCTTTCTCCTCAGTGGGGGCCCAAAATGACTTACACCATCCACTTTATTTTCACAACTACCCTGTGATGTAGGCTATGCCAAGAATGTGTGACAGGCCTAAGGTCACCCAGCAGGTTTCTGTAGCAGAGAGGGAATTCAAATCCAGGTCTCTCAAATACTTGTCCAACACTCTAAACCATTACCCCACAACAGGCTGGGGGGTGGGGTGGAGGATGAAAAATGCTCTTGCTGCTTCCTGAAGGGAATGTGCCCTTTGCTGTCACCCTTTGGTAGCCCCCCACCAGCCATCGTGGTCCCGGTGAATAACAGTCTCATTCAGATATCAACATTATGATTTCCAAGGAAGCACGATTTCACCCAGTGGTAGATCACACATGGTCCCGGCTGCTGACTCTCTCGATGGTTTCCATGGCAGCAAAGGGGGGGGGAGGGAATGTGTAGACAGAGAGGTCCTGTAGTTCTCCCTTGGAAGAGATGTATTTCCTGTAGAACCAAGTTATAAGAAGGACTTCTGACCAAATTTTGCCTAAAGCGAAATTTTGGATTGAACATGACGATTCTGTTCCAGAAAAACGTGCGAGGAATGTCGAGACAAATGGAGGTTTCGCTGCAATTATGGATTATCTTGGGATACACTGGCACACCTCCACCCGTATAGGTTATTAGCAGAGTTGTACCATGGATTGGGTCCCGCAGATTCATTCTGTTATTTGATAGTGCTCATGAAGGAAGAAGAAGAAGAGGAGATTGGATTTACACCCTGCTCTTCACTATCCAAAGGCATCTCAGAGTGGCTTACAATCCCTTTGCCTTCCCCTCCCCACAACAGACACCCTGTGAGGTCTGTGGGGCTGGGAGAGCTCTGAGAGAACTGCTCTTGAGAGAAGAGCTCTGAGAGAGCCATGTCTGACCCAAGGCCATGCCAGCAGCTGCATGTGGAGGAGTGGGGAATCAAAGCCGGTCCTCCCAGATTAGAACCCACGCTCTTAACTACTACACCAAACTGGAGACATGTCTGCATCACTGTCCATGTGATGCGGAAGTGACGTCATCCCTCCCAGGATGCAGAGGACAACACTCTTGATATTTGGGCAAAAACTCTATGGTGAATTTGGCTTCTACCATAGAGTTTTTGCCCACATACCAGAGCACGGCCTTGATGACCTGGATGTGATGACATCGATTCCAGGTCGTGTGGGCAGAGACGTAGACAGATCGTTGCATGCTGGATGGATCACCCTTTGGGGGGGGTAAGTTCCCCCCTGGCCAGCTGATCAGGGGTGGGGTGGGGTGACCTGGCAGCAGAGGGCCCCCCATCTCCTCCAGGGGGTCTGGCAACCCAAGAAGGGAAAGACCTGGAGAGCTGCTGGCACCATGAGCAGACAAGACTGACCTTGATGGGCTGATGATCTGATTTAGTACCAAGCCGCTTCACGTGTGACTCGTCTCTGACAAAGGGAACCTTGACTTTCGAAAGCTGATACCATGGAAATCTTATTGGTCTTGAAGGTGTTACTGGCAGCCCTGCCGATGTAAGCCGAGCCCCATCTAGCACCAAGAGTGGCCAACGAGATGCATTTAGGAAGCCCACAAACTGGGCATGCTCAACAGCCCTCCTTATGAGGGCTCTCTACTACCCTGGGCAGTTAGCCCTCTACTACCCAGAGATATACTGCTGCAGAACACAGAGGCTTTGCTGAGCTTATCATGGGTAAGAGCTGCAGAAAGACCGCGGATATTATGTCTCCCACCCTTCCTCCCTTTAAAGCCATCTAAGTCAAGGAGCTGCGGTGGCTCAAGTGGTTAAGACGCTGAACTGCAGGCTGTGGAAGGTCGGTAGTTCATCAGTTCGAGACCCGAGTGTGCTGCACGATGGAGGGAGCTCCCGTCTCTGGTCCCAGTTCCTGCCAACCTAGCAGTTCGAAAGCAAGAAACTGCAAGTAGATAAATAGGTACCACTTCGGTGAAAAGGTAACAGCGTTCCGTGCGCCTCGGTGTTTAGTCATGCCGGCCACATGACCACGGAAATGTCTTCGGACAGCGCTGGCTCCTCAGCTTTGAAACAGAGATGAGCACCGCAACCCTGGAGTCGGACTCGACTGGCTTTCGAGCAAGGGAAACCTTTACCTTTTACCTAAGGCAAGGTAATATTGTTGACAATCCCAGTAAAGAGCCACTGGCAATTTATCAGGTTTACAGGTGGCACCCCGGTGGATGTTGTTGTGGTTGCCCGGATGCCAGAGAATTGGCCTCATGCTGCTTTCACCAGCTCCACCCTCCAACCCTCCCTCTTTCTCGCCTCCTCTGCTTTCTTCTCCTCTTTTGTTTCCATTCACTGAGAAGGATAGAACCGTCCCCGTCCTCCCCACCCCACCCCACCCCGGTCTTCTATTTTCCTTAACACATTGAGCAAACCGAGTTAACTCCCCAAGGTCTTTCTGCAGTCTGGAAGAGATGCCAGACACTTAAGCCGTGAACACGTTTCTCTGGGGTATGTCCAAGCTGTGATTCCTCCCTACAGCTGAGCAAATCAAACACCTTTTTGATAACACGGGAAGATGGAACGAAGCTGCTTGGAAAAGACCAGGGGCTGGGAGGAACACAGCGTCAGACATTTTTCGCTATGTCTGGTTTACAAAACTCCACCTCTCTGCACTGGGCCTACCTGAGCACTTTCTCCAGCTCCTGGGCAGTTAGCAAGCTCTACGTGAGCCCAGCATGGCTCAGCCAGCCACGCACCTGGGACCAAAGGCCATGGTGATATTTCTCCCCTCTCAAGGAGAGTTCAGCAGCCTTGGGAGATGAGAGACTGAGGAAAAGCTGAGCTCCTCTATGGTAGTGGCGGTAGGAAGTGCCGTCAGGTTGCAGCCGACTTTGGGTTTTCAAGGCAAGAGATGTTCAGTGTTGGTTCACCATTGCCTGCCTCTGCGTAGCAACCCTGAACTTCCCTTGGTGGTCTCCCATCCAAGTACCTACCGGGGCCGACCCTGCTTAGCTTCTGAGATCTTATGGGAGCAGGCTAAGCTGGGCCATCCAGGTCAGAGCAGACACGAGCAGAGGTGGTTTGCCATTTCCCACCTCTGCGTAGCAACCCTGAACTTCCTTGGGTGGTCTCCCATCCAAGTACCTACCGGGGCCGACCCTGCTTAGCTTCTGAGATCTGGTGAGAGCAGGCTAACCTGGGCCATCCAGATCAGAGCATAGACGAGCAGAGGTGGTTTGCCATCGCCCATCTCTGTGTAGCAACCGTGGACTTCCCTGGGTGGTCTCCCATCCAAGTACCTACCAGGGCTGACCCTGCTTAGCTTCTGAGGTCTGATGAGAGCAGGGTAACCTGGGCCATCCAGGTCAGAGCAGAGACGAGCAGAGGTGGTTTGCCATTTCCCGCCTCTGCGTAGCAACCCTGAACTTTCCTTGGTGGTCTCCTGCTTAGCTCCTGAGATCTGGCAAGGTCAGGCTAGCCTGGGCCATCCAGATCAGGGCCCCGCTCAGGTAGGGAGAAGAATATTCCCACCACTTTCTTGCTGCAGTATTTTTCCCCTTGTACTGCATTTTACACCCCTGAATTACGACGAGCAATATTAAAAAATCTGGAATGAGAGCCCAAGGATGGAATGATATGGAGCACTCTAGGTGTCCCTGTTAACCAGGACATTAGCCTCAAAGAGGCAGGTGACCAGAAAATTCCAGTTTCTAGGAGGCAGACAGTGTGGGTGTGGGTGTGGGTGGGTGGTGGGTGGATCTTCAGGCTATCTTTGTGAGCCTCAGAATCAATTGTCGAGGCCATCTTTGTGAGCCTCAGAATCAATTGTCGGAAGCTTCTGTCTAGTTCCATTGCAACTTTCCTCTAAGGAGCTCAGGGCAGCATATACCGTTCTCCCTGCCCCATTTTACCCTCACAACTACCCTGTGAGGTAGGTTGGGCTGAGAGACAGCAACGGGTCAAAGGTCACCTGGTGAGCTTCATACCTAGATAGGGACTAACAGGAAGCCAAGGTCAGTATTGTCTACTCAGACTGGCAGCGGCTCTCTGGGGTCTTAGGTGGATGTCTTTCATGTCATCTATTGCCTGGTCCTTTTAACTGGGGGTGCTGGGGATCGAACCTGGAACCTTCTGAATAGGGATGGGCACGAACCAGCTCACGAACCAAAATTCGAGCTAAATATGGGCTGGTTCAGAGCTCAGGGACTGTTGTTCAGGGAAAACATAACACAAAAAGAATCTTAATAACGACCATACTGCCGACTCATCTGGAAGAAGCTGCAAAACCCGGCATCCTGTCTGTCTCCCAAGGGGCTCACAGTGGCATGCAGTTCCCATCTCACCTACCCAACAACCCTGTAAAGTAGGTTAAATGGCTGAGAAGAGATGAAGAGGAGATTGGATTTATACCCTGCCCTTCACTACCCAGAGGAGTCTCAGAGAGGCTTACAGTCCCCTTTCCCTTCCCCTCCCCACCACAGACACCCTGTGAGGGAGGTGCGGCTGAGAGAGCTGTGACAGAAACTGCTCTTTTTCAAGGACAGCTCTGACAGAACTTGTGATTGACCCAAGGTCACACCAGCAGCTGCATGTGGAGGAGTGGGAAATCAAACCCATTAGAGTCCAGACTCCTAACCACTACACCCAACAAGCTTCCATGGCAGAGTGGGGATTTGAATCTGAGTCTTCCAGATCCTGTTCTAACACGACACTGCATTGGCTCAGGAGGCTCCATCTGGTTTAGAACGGTCTACAACAATCGATGCTCTGATGTTTTTGCAAAAAGGGATGTAGATAACGGCACTCTCCTGCTGTGTGCCTCAGAGACACAAGTATTTTAAGGATACTGCATGAATGTGGAGGCTCCGTTTAGCAGTGTTGGTCAATAGTCACAGATAAGCCTGTCTTACATGAGTTTGTTTAATCCCCATTAAAAAGCAATTTCTAAGCGGATGACTATAGCCACGTCATCTGGCAGTGAGTTCTGGGGGGGACCAGGTACTTTGTAACCACGAAATTGCAGTACTTTCTCACACACTGGATGATGCGCTTTCAGTCCATTTTCCATGCACTTCCAATGCATTTTGCAACTGGACTTTACTGTGTGAAGTGGTAAAATCTGTTGGCAAAGTATTGTGCGGAAAGTGAGTTGAAAGTGCATCATTCAGTGTGTGAAATCACCCATGACTCATCCTAAAAGGGTGGGTTTCTTAAGGTCAGCAGTGGTCCAAACCAGGAGCTCTGGAAGCCAAACTTAGTCACCTTACTTTTTTTTTTTGCCGTGGTGATAGCTTTACCAGATAAAAGAGCTGTTTCTGGTTGCTCACTAGCACCACCAGTATGACTGGCCAAAGTGGGGTATTACAGCAGTTTATTTATTTATTTGATTTATAACCCACACCCTCTACTCAACAGAGGGAGTCGTTCACAGCATTAAAACTTAAAATATACCATAAAACCTAGAAATACAAATAAATACGATAAAACAGATTCTAATTAAAATTCAACCGGCCATCAGCTCTGGGACGAATCTGCCCAGCGAGCCAGATCACTCATTCTCTTGGTGAATTAAATACTGCATAAAACAAGGCAGCCTTGTAAGCTCATGGAGCTGGTTCCACAGGGCAGGGGCAGTCACCTAGAAGGCCCTTCCCCTAGTGGATGACAAATTCATGGGCCAGGTGCCTGCTGGAGGCCCTCAGCTTTCAACCGAACAGATGATGCAAATGGTTCCCTCGGACCTCTAAAACCTCTGATTCTGATCAGCTTCTTAGTCCGAGCGACTCTTCGAGGCAAAGACTGGGGGGCTCAAAGACTGCCTTCCCTGCCCCTCCCTCCAGCTTCCCAGTTTGTGGAGCTCACCGGTGTGTTTTGCTTTACCTCCTCCGGACTGCCGGCCCTGGGAGCTTTTAAAAAAGCCCATGCCACGTGACCATACGCATCCCTCGTGTTGAAAATTAAACCCGGACTCCTGGCAAGAAAACAAAGGGGACAACAGCTGGCATTTGGGAGAATTTTGTTGTTTCCAATTTTTCCGGTTCGTCTTCAGCCTTCTGGGAGTTCCTTCCTTCCTTCCTTCCTTCCTTCCTTCCTTCCTTCCTTCCTTCCTTCTCCTCTCTTCGATCTTCCTCCTCCTCCCACTGCTCCTTCCTCTGCCCACCCAGCGGGCAGCTGGCTCCTTGGCTCCCTAGGCGGCCCTATCAACATGCTGTTTGCAGATCGGGCAGATCTTCCCAGTCCTGGGCTGGATGAGGAGCCACGTGTTGATGCAGGTGCTGTGATAGGCGTGGGTACAAGGGAGAATCTTCAGCTGGTCGCCCGCCTCATACTCAGCCATGCAGATGACACACAGGTCATACTTGTCCCCCGCCTTGAAGGTCTTCACCTTGATCCCCTGGTTCCTCCAGCACCATTTCATGCACCCGGCCACCATGATGAAACTGATGCCCATGCTGAGGAGGATCACCACCCCAAACTCCTGGATGAACCCGATGATCATTTGCTGGGTACAGTAGCCGGGCCAATATTGCAAGTGATGGCGAGCTGGATCCCAAACGGAGATCCCGACGTCGTCCCAACAGGGATTGTAGTAGCCCCGAGGGACCACCACGCTGACTTGGTTTTTGTTTTCGGAATGGACTACCTGTTTCAGGAGCTTGGCGGCTGACTCCCCAATGAAGAGGGAAGGGATCGAGATCTGCTGGCGTGTCTTTTCCACTTCGGCGGTCATGCTCACCAGCAAATCGGAGCGGAGGTTATGAATGACGGCTGCTTGGTAGCCAGCTTGCTGGGCATGGAGCACCTTGATGCTGAAGGGGCAGTCATACCTGCGGATGAGCACGATGGAGCTTGAGGGAGACCCTTTGGAGTCCGGTGGGGCTACTATAGGGTGGCAGGCATTGGCAGGCACAGCTTCAAAGAGATAGCCCTTCAGACCCACGTGTGAGAGCGGTGGGCCAAAGCACGCAGGCACGGCTTGAGAATCAAGGCAGGTGGAATTGTGGGAGAAGACCAGGTGGACAAAGGGTTTCCCCAAGATGGCCTCTAGTAGCAACGGAAAGATGAGCAAGGAAGGATGAGACAGGAGTAAGAATCTCATGCTGGAGATTAGATGGGATGGTGGAATGAATAGTTTGGAGGAACATCTAGGTCTCACGTGGGCATCTTGGAGTGCTGTTTTGGGGTCTTCACAGCAACATCAACAGCAGGATAGGGATGGTGATGGTGCCTTCCTTAGCAGTGGCTTTCAAAAAGCCCTTTGACTTTGGCAGTTCACTGTGGTTACCCACCTCTCACTTTCCACTATAGTTCATGCCCCCCCAACTCAACACAAGTTGTTTGAAGCAGCATAAGCCCTTATGACATCACTCAGTCAGTGGCTGAACTGTATCCTTGATTGATGAATAGAGAGGAAGACAGATGTGTATGTGTGGAGAGAGACAGAGGCAGAAAGAGAGAAAACCATTCAAGACAGGAGAGAATCTTTCCTTTACCCCAAGGTCTAATAGGATCGCCCCCATCTCTATCCACTCTTCAGAGATCTAGGCACCCAGGGCCTTGAGAAATGTCATTTCCACCAGGCACCTAATTTCACATTTCATAGGACTCCAAGAATTTATGGGGTATAAATCCAAATCCAAATCCAAATCCAATTCCTCCTCCTCCTCCTCCTCCTCCTCCTCCTCTTCTTATCTCCTTTTTTAGGCCAAACTATGGGATGCAAATACCAGGTATTGGAAACTTCTCTGGAGCAGGAATCAACCAACAAGAGCAACTGGTCAGAATCAAGTGCTTCAGGACCTTGGAGAGTTCCTGGGATTAGAAGAGGTTGCTCTGATGGAGGAAAGGGTACAACTGATAGCTCAGAAACTCAGTTTGTGGACCATGACTCCTGGGTCATGACCACTGGCTTCAGAGCCCTGGCTAATAACTTAAAGCTTATGAATCTGGGTTTCTGGACCATGACCCCTGTTATTTGATTCTTTGTGCCTGGCTGTCAGAACCCACAGCCAACAACGAAGTACACGCATTCAGGAACGGTTATACTTTTATTGCAGAGCTATAGATGCAGTAACATAGGCACTGTTAAGACTGGCAGTGGCCCCATGGGTATAATAGGATATAGGGTATTCGTATGCACCCCCCCAACAGCACTGGCCAATTAGGCACCCTCCTGCGCGCGGGATAAAGTTTAGAGACCTTTAGGTAGCTGAAGCTGAGAACAAACACTCTCCCACGACACCTAGGGAAAACCCAGACACCACAACACCCTCCTGCACATCTGTATAGATAAGCATTTCGGTGCACAGTAGAGAAGCACAGAAAGGAATGCAGTAGCAATTAACCTGAAAGGAAAGCAATAGCAATTAACCAGATACAGACCAAACTCCCCGACTTTCATGGCAGCATAGCTGACACTGGCTCCTGGGCCATGATTACTGGTTTCCTATTTTCTGGCCCTTGACCTTGTTGCCAAGCAGCCACTTCTAGTGGCACTAATACAGACTCTTAAATATGACTGCAAAGCCGAACTGTGAAATAAGCACGTCATGGCAATGGACAGGACTGTAGTCATGAAGCAGTGTCCTTATATTGGACTGAAGGCATGTGCCCTAGCGAAGGGGAACCTTGCACTTCAGCAACATGCCAAGCCAGATGTGGACCCATGGACTACAAGATGCCTCTCACTCCTGCACCTCTGCAGCTATGCCAGCACCAGAAGGCAGACCAACAGCCCTGACCACTAAACCACTAAACACCACTAAACACACTAACCACTAAACACACAGAGCCAGTAGCAGATCCTAAAAGGGAGCCATGCTCTTCAAACAAGCCAGGAGATTCCTGTACTTTATAGGGACTCTGGGGCAAGTGATGCTCTGTCATCTTGGTGCTTGGGGGGGGTCAACAGTGGGAGGGCTTCTAATGTCCTGGCCCCACTGGTGGACCTCCTAATGGCACTGGTATTTCTGGCCACTGTGTGATACAGAGTGTTGGACTGGATGGGCCTTTGGCCTGATCCAAGATTGGCATCTCTTATGTTCTTATGTTCAGACGCCATGAAGAGCTCCCTTCTCCACCATGCAGTCAAACCCTCCCCCCACATATTAATATCACCAGGTGAAGCACGTACTCCTCTTCAGCCTAAACAAAAAGATATGCCTGATTATGCCAGAAGCAAGCCATCATGTCTTCCAGCTGCCCATCAAGATAATGCAGCTGTCAAGCATTGGGTTGTTAATCCAATGCAACCAGTCCTGCAACCTGAATTGTTCTTTTCATTTCCTTCTTTGTCTTTCCCCATTCTTGAGAGGGGCCACTGTTACCCAAGTCATTGTTTCAATTGCCCAACAATTAATCCCTTTTTCTGACCCATTGGGGAGCAGGTGACCAGAAAGGTGCTAGCCTCAAGTCACAAATTAGGTATAAAAAGAGAGCATCTAGCCACTGCTCTCTCTCTTGCTTTCATCCTCCTAATCGCACCCTATCTTGCTGGTTCCATTCTTAGCACTGTTTGGAACTTCTCACATGTTGCTGGCCAACTCACGACCCCTTTCCCATAAGCCTAAACAAAAAGATATGCCTGATTATGCCAGAAGCAAGCCATCATGTCTTCCAGCTGCCCATCAAGATAATGCAGCTGTCAAGCATTGGGTTGTTAATCCAATGCAACCAGTCCTGCAACCTGAATTGTTCTTTTCATTTCCTTCTTTGTCTTTCCCCATTCTTGAGAGGGGCCACTGTTACCCAAGTCATTGTTTCAATTGCCCAACGATTAATCCCTTTTTCTGACCTATTGGGGAGCAGGTGACCAGAAAGGTGCTAGCCTCAGGTCACAAATTAGGTATAAAAAGAGAGCATCTAGCCACTGCTCTCTCTCTTGCTTTCATCCTCCTAATCGCACCCTATCTTGCTGGTTCCATTCTTAGCACTGTTTGGAACTTCTCACATGTTGCTGGCCAACTCACGACCCCTTTCCCATATTTTTATCCCTTTTTCACTGCAGAGTCAACTCATCTCATCAGACAAGTAACGTATCGCCCCCATCAACGATACGTCCTGCTAATGCAACTGTCTCTTTACCTTTCTTTCTGAATTCCTAGATCTGTATCGCTTGTGTGTATGCTTTATTTTACATTGTATGTGTAAGAATCTCTTAGTAAAGAAATCACTGCTTTATAAATCTAGACTCAGTGTCTATTTCTGGGCTCTGGGAAATCTAACTCCCGTATACATAGGTTATTGGTCCCATAGTTAATGCCTATTGCTATTTAGTATTCACAATTCCCCACAATTATTAATAAATAAGGCAATTTGGCTAATAACCTGTGGATCCCATCTTGCAACTGCAGGCTTATAATCCTTGGTTTCTGAACCACAACCCTGGTTTCACAGTCTCCAACTTGGGGCTCCTGGCACTGACTCAAAGGGTAATTCCGCACTAGACCTTAAATCCTGATTCAACCCTGTCCCCAAGCTTACATTCTACACTACACTCGAGTTCACCCCTGTAATTATCTCAGGATATTTTTTTGTTTCCAAATTACGTTGAGGTCACCCCGGTTTTGCCCCACATATGTCCCGGGATAAACAGATACCGTTATAACCAGGGATGAATGCAAGGTATTGTGTCATGAGATGAACTCTGATAAAACCAGGGATGAGATCCAAGTGCGAAAAGAACCAGAGTGTGCCTCAGTGCCGACAGAGGGCTTGCTAGAAAAATCCTAGAGCTGGAGAACCACAGGGTCAGAGATATGTCAGTTGATTCCACACAACCATCCCCCGCATTTGGGTCAAACCCCACAGGAGCATCGGATATACCCACCCCCTCCATTTCTGTCCTTCGGTCCATGAACAACAACCGGGGCCTTCGTCCCTCCACCAGGTGGGCTTGCAAAATACGTCGCCTTTGCTTCTTTGGGACATTCCCCTCGTTCCTCGCTCCTCTGGGCCCGTTGCAATCTACTTGCTCGTTAGGATTTTGATTTATTTAAATGTCAACAAGCCACAAAGGAGATGCAGCAGAGGCTGTGTGTGAGAGGAGCAATTACAGGGAAAGGTCCCGCTTTGGCACTTGAAGGAAGAGCGAAACTTGATGGAAGGGAGAAACAGTCAGCTTTGTTTTTAACTGATCACTCGCCAAAGTCCATCTCCTTCCCTCCCCTTCTGTTCTCTCCCCTCCCCTCCTTTCCTCCTTCCTTTCTGTCCCTCCCTCCCTCTTTATCTCTCTTTTTTCTTTCTAACATTCAAGTTTCTACCACCCTTGGCTGCGATGAGCTGCTGGGAAATGTGTGGGGTGTGATAACATCTGAAATTGTGGAAGCCACAGGGATGGCTGAATACAGAGGCTGGGGAACAAAACCTTTGGTCAGTTCCATTTCCCTGCCTGTAACTAGCAAAGGTTGAATAAATTCTGCAATGTACTCATGTAAATTATCTCAATGAGCATCGTTTACGTAGGTTCGGCTTCTCCTGGCTCTTGGCAGGATTTGATTTTTTTAAAAAAGGTTTGGCATACACGCAAGTCCCCTGACCAGCTGGAATCAAGCCGACTTGCTGTTTTCTCAACCGGCTGCATAGTTTCCAAAGGTGGTCCCCTGCGGAGCTCACAGCAGTAGTCCGGCTTGGAGGTTCTTCCAGCATGTGTCGTGGTGGCCAGATGGTGGTTTCCCAGGAGTCAGCATGAAAGGATCCCTGGAAGAAGCTAACGCAAGAGGCCCTTGGGGTGGGGTCTCAAACTGTACCTTTCAGCAATAAACTCTACGGCGGAATCTTTAACACCGGCACAGCAGGTTTATCGCAGCACTGCAGTGTTGTGATCCAACAATATAGAACCTGCTTTCACTGTTTCGACAGTTGTTATCTGGGCCCAGTGAGCTAGGCCCACAGGCAAAGCTTACATAAAACCTTTTGTTGTCATTCGATTGCCTCACTGTCAGCTTTACTGAGGAGAGGTATTGTAAAGAAAGAGTTCGTAATTAAGGAAAGGTTGCATGTGCTATTCCCACAACGCAGTCCCTGGACGTTTCCTTACACTGTGGGTTGCCATTCTGGATCCTGCTACAAAATCTGCACAGGAAATGGGGACGTGGTATCTTGCATCCAGAAGATCTCTAGACCAGAAGTCCATTCCAGCACCTCCGGTTAAAAGAATCTCCAGTAGCCATAGAAAGCCAGTGTAGTGCACAGATTAGACTAGGACCAGGGAGACCTGAGTTTTATTTATTTTATTTATTTTTTTTATAATTAGATTTATATCCCGCCCTCCGGGGGCAGATTTCCCCCCACTTTGGAGGCCCGATTTCCGCCACCGCGGAATTGGGCCCCGGGGGAAACCCCACCCCGGCGTGCACGTCACCCGGATGTGACGTGATGACGCCGGGCACTCTGGGGGCGGGGCCACAGCCATTTGAGGGGAAAACAGAGTTTTCGGCTCGGGACGCCGTACGGGAGCCCCCCGCCGCAGGAATAAACAGGTTTGGCAACCCTAGCTAACAGTATATATATAAATTCACATTTAAACACCAATATTAAAACCACATTTGAATTATATGACTATACAATGCAGAACTATACTAAATGATGGCGATCTTCTGTTATCGTTTCCCAGTTTCCAATTACACAGATAGTTCACTAAATACAGCATAAACCAGTTACAACAGATAAATACGAATAAATACAACAGACAGGGCTATTTTTGGGCAGGAACGCACAGGAACGGAGTTCTGGCTGGCTCCCAAGTTGGCCACACCCAGCAGGAACTCATTAGCATAATAGGCCACACCCAACAGCAGAAACTCATTAGGATTGGCTACAT
>NW_015164287.1:70471-72876 GCF_001447785.1 Gekko japonicus
AGAGCTCCATCTTGCAGGCCCTGTGGAATTGTAATAGATCCTGCATGGCCCTGATCTCATAGGGGAGCTCATTCCACCAGGTAGGGGCAGTGTCAATAAAGCCCTGGTCTTGGTCGTGGATAGTCGGACATCCCTGGGGTCGGGGACTGTTAAAAGATGTTGATTTCTGGACCTCGGTGCCCCATGGGGCTTATATGTTGCTTGAAAGAAGACCAAAAGGAGATGGTAGAAAGAGCTGCCCGAGAGCTTTTAGAGGTGCTGCCAGTCAGAATCGGCCCGCCCACCCCGTTAACGGGCTCAGGGCGGTCTACATCAAACTTAATATAGTCCAGTTAAAACACTTGACGATAGCCATTTAAAAACAGAAGAGAGTCATAAATTAGATGAGACGTCAATCAGGGTAACTAAGGTGCAACAGTGGGCACCCCAGCCCACTGATGGGAGATTGGCCACGAGAGGAGAGGGGCGTTTGCCGCCTCAACCAAAAGCCCGGGTGAAGAGCTCCATCTTGCAGGCCTTGTGGAATTGTAATAGATCCTGCATGGCTCTGATCTCATAGGGGAGCTCTTTCCACCAGGTAGGGGCAGGGTCAAGAAAGCCCTGGTCTTGGTCACGGCTAGTCGGACATCCCTGGGGCCGGGGACTGTTAAAAGATGTTGATTTCTGGACCTCGGTGCCCCATGGGGCTTATATGTTGCTTGAAAGAAGGCCAAGATACAAAGGAGATGGTAGAAAGAGCTGCCCAAGACCTTTTAGAGGTGCTGCCAGTCAGAATCGGCCACACTGGACAATACTGACGAATGCTCTCATGCTGAGGCTCAGTGGTAGAGTATCTGCTTGGCAAGCAGAAGGTCCCAGGCTCAGTCCTCGGCATCTTCCATTAAGGATCAGGGAGAGTGTGATGAGAAAGCCCACGAGGCCCTGGAGAGCCACCGCCGATGTGAGTAGACGATACTGACCTTGATGGACCAAAAGTCTGATTCAGCAGAAGGCAGCTTCACGTGTTTATGTGTGTTCATCACGAGGCAATTTGGGTTGAAACCAGGTCAACCAGGATTGTCCACAAGCTTGCCTTCCCGGGGGCAAGGGTGATCCCTGTCCCAAGTGAGTAGTTTATCTTCATGGCTTCATTAGAGTCTCACATGGGAGTGTGCATGCGTGCAGGTCTACGTGTGCCTGAACAGAAGACCACTGGATGAAAAACGGTCACAGTTAAGTGCAACCCAATTAACTTCTCCATAAATTTCCACTTGAATGGATTATGTTGCATTCTCTGGAGGAGGGGTTTATCTTCCTGTAAATCTCTCTCTCTCATTCCCTTCTGGGAGAAGAAGTGTGGTATGTTGGTTAGCGTGTCAGACCA
This sequence comes from Gekko japonicus, assembly GCF_001447785.1. Lineage (NCBI taxonomy): Eukaryota > Metazoa > Chordata > Lepidosauria > Squamata > Gekkonidae > Gekko > Gekko japonicus. The sequence goes on from NW_015164287.1 coordinate 71,835, forward strand.
GACTCGGGTGCGTGTGTGTGTCTCGGATTCAAATCCCCACTCTGCCCTGAACCAAACTGGATGACCTTGGGCCAGTCACCCTATCTCAGCCTAATTTACTTTGTCATGAAGATTTTTTTTTAAAAGGACAGGGGGAACGAAGTCTGTATGATGCTCCCTTGAAGAACGACAGGATAAAAACGGGCGAGATATATGGAGAGAGATTCTAGGCAGGCAATGCCTTAGCCTGGTTTTGCACTTCCCCTCTCGGGATGAGGCCATTTGGTCTCTCCCCCCACCCAATGTTATTAAAAAGAACATGCAAGGTAATCTTGTTTCTTCCAAAAGCACATAGCAGCTTACATGATTTGATAATAGCTTCTAAACACACCGGAGCGCCTCCATTCGGAGTCACCGTAAGACCTCCGTTATCCCCCCACCTCTCACATTTGTCTCATTCAGGCTATTCCTTAATCTCTTTCTGTGATTATTCTGTCTTAAAAGCAGGTGTGTGCTCCCAACCCCCAGCCTGACCCCAAATACTTTATAACCAGACACATTGTCCCTCGCTTATCCCAAGCATCCGGGCTTTGTGGATTGTCTCATTCAGGCTATTCCTTAATCTCTTTCTGTGATTATTCTGTCTTAAAAGCAGGTGTGTGCTCCCAACCCCCAGCCTGACCCCAAATACTTTATAACCAGACACATTGTCCCTCGCTTATCCCAAGCATCCGGGCTTTGTGGTCAGCTCCTCGGACTGGACACTTTGACATGTCAACAAACTCTCAGGATCCAGAAGAACCTGTGAAAGAGCATTAGAAGTTCCCCCCAGTGGATCAGGCCAAATGTTCTTCGAGTCCAGGGATAGGCCTGCTTTAGGGTTAGGGTGAGGCCAGCCGACCTACTTACTATCTTGGATGGGAAGATCTCATTTAACATTTCAATTGTGTTTCATTAATAGAAAATAATTGCTGAATTCGAGTCCAGCAACACCTTAAGAACATAAGAAAAGTCCTGCTGGATCCATCTAGTCCAGCATACACTGAACATGAGTCAGCTGTGT
>NW_015164287.1:74589-77541 GCF_001447785.1 Gekko japonicus
TCTTCCACCATCGTCTCATCCACGCATTGAGATTCCTGATCTGTGCCTGTCTCTTCGGCCCTGTGTGTGGAACAGGTAGCACTTCTGAGAAGGCTACCTTGGAGGTCCTGGCCTTGAGTTTCCTGCCTAGCAGCCTAAAGTTTTCCTCCAGGACCTCACGACTGCATTTACCCACATCGTTGGTGCCAACATGTACCACAACCACTGGCTCCTCCCCAGCACTATCTACCAGTCTATCTAGAACATGTGTAATGTCCACTACCTTCGCACCAGGCAGGTAAGTCACCATACGGTCAGTATGCGGGTTTGCCATCCAGCTGTCTACCTGCCTAAGATTCGAATCACCAACTACCAAGAGCCCTCCTCCCACCCTGCCCAGGAATGGTTCCTTGGTGCAGAAGGATACCCGCTCACCAGCTGGGGAAGAGGTCCTTTCTGAGGGCACATTCCTCTTATCCACAGCACAGTGTCCTGTTTCCCCTAGACCCTCATGCTCCCGGACAGCGGCAGGGCTGCCATATTCATAGTGGGACATATTTAAGAAGTCCCTGAGAGTCTTCTCCATGCACCTAACTGTCTCTGCTTCTCCAGGTCACCCACCTTGGCCTCAAGGAAGCAAACTCATTCCCTGAGAACCAGGAGCTCCTTGCACTGGGCACACACCCAAAACTTCCACACCCAAAACTTCTGTCCAGCAGGCAGATAGTCATACATGTGACACTCCGTGAAAAACACTGGATAGCCCCCAACCCCCTGCTGGCATTCTGGCTTCATAATTGCTTTAAAATAATTATATATATAATCCCCCTTTTAAAATCCTTTGTATTTATGTGGTTCTCCTTGTAGAAGTCTACTTACCTTACTGGGAACCCAAAGAGACTAGGGCCCTGGTTTTCTGGCTCTTCCCGGGCTTCTTACAGAGTCCCTAGGCTAAGAGCCCCAGGCCAAGAGCCCTTTGGCTCTCACCCTTTGGCTCATGCCTCTGGCGAGGTGCTGCCTTAAATAGAAGCCTCCCCCAGCAGAGGGTGTGGCCAGCAGCTATTCAAATTCACCCAGGCACTCAATTACAGTAAAAAAATAACCCTTTCTCACCCTATCTCAAGCAGCCAGGACTCCACAACAACTCAAAACTCACCCTCACACTCACAAACACAGTCCCCCCACACAATACCCTCAGCTAAATCACCTCAGCTGAAAGCAAATAAAAAACACTCATCCCTCTAGTAGCTCTATCTAGTGCTGCTTCTCGGAGCATGGCTGGGTTGCTTACTATTGCCCCAGAAGGCCAGACCAGAACCAGCAGGTTGAAATTAAATCAAAAGAGTTTTCAGCTAAACATTAGGAGGAACTTCCTGACAGATCGGTTCCTCAGTGGAACAAGCTTCCTTGGGAGCTGGTGGGCTTTCCTTCTTTAAGCAGAGGCTAGATGGCCACCTGACAGCAATGCTGATTCTGTGAACTTAGGCAGATCATGAGAAGGAGGGCAGGGAGGGTTGCATCAGTGCTTAGTTCTTATGGCCCTTTCTTACACACCCAGGGAAGCAATTTTCTCCAGGCCGGTTTGGCTGGAGATCCTGGCTTTTTGTTTGTATGTTTTGCTATCTTATGAGCACTGGGGGTGTGAGGGGGAGGTAGTTGTGAATTTCCTGCACTGTGCAAGGGGTTGGACTAGATGACCCTGGAGGTCCCTTCCAACTCCATGTCTGTATGATTCTTTGACTCGTATGTTGGATTTGGAGCAGTCCCAGTGAAAACCGTCCCACCTTGCGCCTGTTACTGCCCGTGGCTGATCGAAATTCAGCCCACAGCCACTCTGTATTCATCTCCTGTGCAGGTGATCATTTGTCTACATGGGTCACCTTTTCCTCCTTTCCAAACTGGATCCAGCCAGCCAAGCAGCGATTCTGTTTGTCCCTATTTTCCAAATATCTTCAATCCATCTAACCGCATTACGGAAACCGTGTTGACTGCTCTCCAGTCCAGAGCAATAACAACATGTACTTTTTTGCAGATTACCCTTGGGAAATGGAGGCTCACGGCTTAGCGGCACCGTGCATTCTTAGAGGCCAACTATGTAATTGGAGGGGGAAGGGGTAACCTGGTTTGGCGAAGAGGGATGGAGGGGATTGGGACAGGTGGCTTTTCCGAAGGGGTAGCAACCCTAGAGGGAAGAGATGGGAGCCGGTGATCTTCAGTGGCAGAGAAAGAAAGCCAGGTGGAGACCCTGTCCAGAGACCATTAAGAAATGCAAGGAAATGAGAGTATCAGAGACATTCCAAGGACTTTGGCAATTCCGCTGCAGTCTGTTAAGATGACTTCCGTTTATTTCCGTCTGCGTGGATTTTTCTCAATTTCCAGTACTGTGCAACCACACTCTCTCTCATTAAAAATACCGGGGCTCATGCTGGCGTTGTAGCCCAGCTTTGTGGTTTGGAAACATGCCTCCCTCCCACAATCCCTAGCATTTCTCAGCCAGCTGTGATGATATGGTGTGGAAGAAAATCCACTTTACACATGTTCAGGGGCCCAGCTTTTTAATAATATGAGTCCTATCCCCAAAAATAGATTCTGGAGTGAAACTGAAGCAGTATTTCAAATTTTTGTATGTCTGCGGGGGTAACATTTAGAAGAAAAAGAGGAGGAGGAGGAGGAGGAGGAGGAAGAGGAGGAGGATATTGGTTTTATACCCCGCCCTTCACTCGGAGTCTCAGAGCAGTGTACAAACTCCTTTCCCTTCCCCTCCCCACAACAGACACCCTGTGAGGTAGGCGGGGCTGAGAGAGAGCTCTTTCCAGAACTGTCCTTGAGAGACCAGCTCTGAAAAAACTATGGCTTGCTCAAGGTCATTCAGCAGCTGCAAGTGGAGGTGGGGAATCAAACCCGGTTCTCTCAGATTAGCATGACTTAGATTGTATATAGACATTTAAAAAAAAAAAAAAAGAAAGAGTGGAA
>NW_015164287.1:77853-78036 GCF_001447785.1 Gekko japonicus
CAAATTCGTAGACATCGCCACGGGCCAAAGAATCACCCTCTTTGAAGCTAAGGGGTTTGCATTTTCCAGCATGCACAGCTAGCACCCAGACGTATTTAATTGTAACAAGGGTCATTCACTGTATTGCAGGGAAGCTTCCAAATTCTCCCCCCAGGGAATCTCCCAGAGAACATACCATCTGAG
>NW_015164287.1:78814-86179 GCF_001447785.1 Gekko japonicus
ATTATGACTCCTATCCCCAAAAATAGATTCTGGAGTGAAACTGAAGCAGTATTTCAAATTTTTGTATGTCTGCGGGGGTAACATTTAGAAGAAGAAGAAGAGGAGGAGGAGGAAGAGGGGGAGGAGATTGGTTTTATATCCCGCCCTTCACTCGGAGTCTCAGAACAGTGTACAAACTCCTTTCCCTTCCCCTCCCCACAACAGACACCCTGTGAGGTAGGCGGGGCTGAGAGAGAGCTCTTTCCAGAACTGTCCTTGAGAGACCAGCTCTGAAAAAACTATGGCTTGCTCAAGGTCATTCCGCAGCTGCAAGTATAAAAAAAAAAACCCTTCTGAAAATGAAATACTTAAGTCTTCATTTTCATGCCATTTTCTCTTTCCTTGCACCACCTTCTCCCTATAAAATGTACTCATTTTTCAAAACTTTTGGCACATAAATGTTGTATAAAGGATGTCTTTATAAATTGCATAAAGGAGGCGCCGATGCCAACGCCGAAAATGCATAGACTGAAACCATTCACAGTGACGACGTGCGGAAACAAAGAGAACAGGAAAAGTGCTGCATTTTCTCCTGTTCTCTATTTGAGGAGCATTTGTAGCTGTTACTTTCCTATATCTCCAAATTTGTAGACATCGCCATGGGCCAAAGAATCACCCTCTTTGAAGCTAAGGGGTTTGCATTTTCCAGCATGCACAGCTAGCACCCAGATGTATTTAATTGTAACAAGCAGGGGTCATTTCCTGCAGGAGCGCACAGGAGCGGAGCTCCGGCAGTAAAGAGCCCAGGGGGCAGGTATATGCAACAAGCCCCACCCCCTGCTCCCAGCAGCCCTCAGTCAGAGCAAGAAGCAGCCAGGTAAGCTGCAGAGCCCCCCAAGCCCAAAACAGTCCAGTGGCACCTTTAAGACCAAGTTTTAGTCAGGTACAAGCTCTCCCTCCTCTGCAAGGACAGATCTGCACGTCCCCCCGCCCCAATAGCAAGCAATCCAAAACAGTCCAGTGGAGCCTGAGCGGTGGGTGTTGCCTTCTGACACACTTCCGGTGATGTCGGGGTGTGTGGCATATGCAAATAGGTTATGCTAATGAGTTATGCTAATGAGCTCCTGCACCTCTTTTTCTACGAAGTGACCCCTGGTAACAAGGGTCATTCAGTGTATCGCAGGGGAAGCTTCCAAATTCTCCCCCCAGGGATTCTCCCAGATAACATACCATCTGAGGTGTTTCAGTTCCAAAGAGAACTGCATGCCTGCTCTTTTCAGCTCCCTTGCACTGATTCGTTCAGGATTTTTGGCAGGGAATATGCCAGATCCTCATTTGGATACACCGTGTTATTATGGATGTATTGTGGAAGCACAAAAGGGAAGTTTGTAGAACACTGCAGTGGGTCATTGGAAGATCTGATGGGATGCCGGCTCATGCAAAAGTTCACCCAATTGTGGCATGGAACGGATGGAATTTTCAAAATCAGGTTCACCCTTTTAAAAAGGGGGAGAAGGCATTCATTATAAGCACCTAGGTGCCTCTGAAGGAGCTGCGGTGGCTCAAGTGGTTAAGACGCTGAACTGCAGGCTGTGGAAGGTTGGTAGTCCAGCAGTTCGAGACCCAAGTGCGCCGCAGGACGGAGTGAGCTCCCATTTCTAGTTCCAGCTCCTGCCAACCTAGCAGTTCGAAAGCAAGACATTGCAAGTAGATAAATAGGTGCCGCTTCGGTGGGAAGGGAACAGCATTCCATGCACCTCGGCGTTTAGTCGTGCCGGCCACATGACCACGGAAACGTCTTCGGACAGCGCTGGCTCTTCGGCTTTGAAACGGAGATGAGCACCGCAACCCTAGAGTCGGACTCGACTGGCTTTCTTTCAACCTTTACCTTTACTAGGTGCCTCTGAACATTTAAACATTGGCTATAGACAGCTGGTGACAGACATATTGGAGTCTCTTATGGGGCAACACTGATTCTCCCTTCATTCTTTTGAAGACCCCCCCTAGAAAGATGGCCACCTCGCCGCATGGAAAGGTGGCTACAGCCATGGTTGCATCCCAGCAAACCCTAGCGGGCTGAAACCTTCAGCAAGTGAGCCCAGCAACACGCAACTGGGGGGGGGAAACAACAACAACAGCGTCTCCCCACCCCCTGCCCACCTTGGATTATGATCCAACCTCATCTGTAAAAATCCCCTCCAAATATGACAATCAGTCGCCTCCTGATTGTAAGCAAACTCCAATCACCGAGAGGTGATTCAACATCTACCTGAACATCTCTTGATTTCTCAGAACCTGATTACCATACCCGAGATGATTGGCGACTGAGCGGAATAGCACCTTTACACCAAAGGTGATAGCAGGGGATAACCAAAGTTGCAGGAAGATCTGGGCAGGGCCATTCACACATGCAAGCTCTCACCGTTGAGGTCATCAAATGATTGTGTGCAGGTGTGTGAACTCCCCCCCCCCCAAGTGTTTACAGGGATGCGAACAGCCCTGCACCCAGGTCGCTCCTCCAGTTCACAGATATCAAAGTCCCTCTTCCTTCAAACAGACCCATCCTGTCTGCCTTGGCTGGGAACACCAATAAAACAGCAATGATTACAATACAGTCAGCCAAATGGCTCATAGGACACTCAAAATCAGGGCTACTGTCAACGTCTACATGACTAACATGCTCTTCTAAAGAAAACAATTCTCTCTCTGCTCCAGGAGAAATTTCTTCAATTTGCTGTCCATAATCACCAGAGCAATGGGTGAGGTGATTAAATCATTGGGCGGGAGTTACTACAACTCCCAGAAGGCTATGCAAAAGTGCCCATGTGTGAGATAACTTCACTAACAATATGGACTTAGACACCAAAAAGTAAGACTTGGGGGGGGAGGGACAGCATTTCTTTATAATGGCTTGCTGACAGATTGGTTTCCTCTTGATTTCATGATTAGCTGCTGAGCAACATGCAGCGACATCCGGGTTATGAAAGGGGAAACAAAGACTCTTGTTGGGCTGTGCGAAAATGCACGTACGCGAAATGCAGGCGACTGCAATGTGCTGCAGCGTTGGGCCAAACAGGCCAGACCTGCCGCTCCCGAACAAGGCAAACTGCTCGACAAAACTGAGCTCCCTGCTCACAACTGGCGAGCAAAACGTTCCCAGCCGAACCGTCAAGCTGGGAATCGGTGTCTTTCTCGGTGACTAATGATCACGGGGTGCAAACCCACGCAAGAGGTTCCCCGCGTGGTGAAATGGTGGCAGAGGCAACACTGAATGTCCGTGTTGCTTGCTGCTTTAGTGAGCTCGACGTCCCCACCCAAACTCTAACAGTACGTTGCCGGCAAGCCAGAGGCAACACAACAGCTGTGCTGCTTTTGTAGGAGCTTGTAAGCCTATTGCAACAACAACTCGAAGAGAAATTAAAAAGGGGAGTGCTTTTTTCCCCCCCACAAGGAGGGGGAGTGGTGGAGGGAATCATACACGCTGCCTGGGGTAATGTTCTGGCTTTGAATAACCCCAGTCGTGGGATACTCCAAATTGGATTCTGGCCCTGGTTTTTACAAGCCAAGGCCAGCTGCTTGCTTCACACAGCTGTTGTTGTTTGCTTACTTCTTTGTTATGAACTCACTCTGTCTCTCTCTCTCTCTCTCTCTTTCCAATTTATGCTCCAATTTAAAGCCTCAGCAAGAGTTTGTCAATCACGAATGGCAAAGGCCAGTCTGGCCGCAGCTGCCGGCAACATTTTCACGCAAAAGAAATCAGGAAGTGAGGAGAGAAGGTCAGTTAATTATTTCAAAAACAGGATGAGTCTTCAGGGTTTTGGGTTTTTTTAATGCTGGTGCTTTCTGTTTTTGGCATTCGATCATTCCACTGGTGTTATTATTATTATTGGGACCTTTGGTTAATATGGCAGAGTTTTGCCCAGTCGTAGAAGCGGGATCCTGAGTGCAGGAAATAAATCTCCCGAGAAGGATACTGCAAAAGAGGGCAACTTAGGTCCCTGCCACACGGGGGGGGGGGGAGGCCGGGGCAAAGGATCAGATGCCGGGGAGACCGGGGAGAAAGCGATGAAACAGAGAGGGAGGCTGCCGAACTGCGCATGTGTGAGCATGCGCAGTTCAGCCAGGAGCCTCGGATGCGCCGGCAGAAGGACGCGCTGGTGATCCCACGGCTGTGCTTGCCGCGGCCTTTCTGGTAAGTCCACCTCTAGGGGTGGTTCTTTTTTGCAGCGGGTTTTCGGCCTGAAGGGCCGGATCGGGGACGGGTGTGCGCCGCTTCCCAGATGTTGCGGTGCGATCGTGCCCGTTTGCTGTGCCCCCGATCCGTCCCTCTCCCGGCCCAAACCCTTACGTGTGACCGGGGCCTTACATTTATTCAAGTAGATCCAGTTCACGTTCAGGATGCAGTCGAAAGGAGAGAAAGAAGCCTGATCTAAAGAGTATGTTCTCTATCACAAATGGCCAGCTAATCCGGCATCACATATATGTTTGTATGAGGGGATTGTTTCTACAGGAGAGACTTGCAGAGACATGTGCCTCCAAGGAAGGCCATGAGAAGAAAAAAAGAGGACAAAGGGAGACAGAGGAAGGGTCAGAGGGGTCAGCTCCAAATTAAAGACAAAGAGAGGCATCCCATTCAAGGAGATAACATCCATACACCCTTAGAGTGATCTAGCACCACACAATGTCCAGGCCTGCTGAGTCGCTCACTCCAACAATTATTTTCCCCAAAAAGCGATGACTTCACATGTGGATAACGGTACAGAAGAAGAAGAAGAGATTGGATTTATATTCACTTGGAGTCTCAGAGCGGCTTGCAAACTCCTTTCCCTTCCCCTCCCCACAACAGACACCCTGTGAGGTGGGTGGGGCTGAGAGAACTCTGACACAAACTGCTCTTTTTCAAGGACAGCTGTGCCAGAGCTTGTGACTGACCCAAGGTCACATCAGCAGGTGCAAGTGGAGGAGTGGGGAATCAAACCCGGTTCTCCCAGATTAGAGTCCGCGCACTTAACCACTACACCAAACTGGCTCTCGCTTGGACGCTTTCTAGAAAGAAAGTCGTCGGGATGCTTCCAGAATTCTCCTCCTTGTCACTGACACCACAGTCTGATAGGGTGTCTGGCCACATCACAAATCCCTCCTCCTCTGTGTTGGTGATGTGAACGTTGACAGAACAGCGCAAGGGCGCCGTCGATTTGGTAGGTAACGTTTTCTCTCAGCCAGGAGGCACGTGATGGAGTCTCCTTGCGGAAGCTCTGGGCAAGGCTGAGGAGAACACTCCAGGAAGCGTTTTGAAGCTGCTTTGAGCTCTGTGATGGAACGGAAGACGGATATGGGTTTGCCAGGTCCCACCCGGCCACCGGCAGGGGGTAGGGGGCTAGGGTTGCCAGATCCAGGTTAGGAAACTCTGGGGGATTTTGGGGTGGAGCCTGGGGAGGACAGGAACCTCGGTGGGGTACAGTGCCACAGAGTCCACCCTCCCAAGCAGCCATTTCCCCCCAGGGGAATGGATCTCTGGAGTCTGGAGATGAGCTCTAACTCTGTGGGATTCCCGGGTCCCAACTGGAGGCTGGAATCCCTAAGCAGGAAAAGGAGAAGAAAGGGTGGAGCTCCAACAGTCCCTGCTTCACCTGTCCATTTCCAGAGACCTGGTTGACTCCCGGGGATAGGGCTGCCAGCTCCAGGATGGGAAATGTAGTGATTGTAGCCCAAGGTGAGCAGGGTTTGGGAAGGGGAGGGGAGGGACTTCAGTGGGGTCTAATGCGGTGGCTCAAGTGGTTAAGACGCTGAACTGCAGGCTGTGGAAGGTCAGTAGTTCAGCCCTTCGAGACCCGAGTGTGCCGCATGATGGAGTGAGCTCCCGTCTCTGGCCCCGGCTCCTGCCAACCTAGCAGTTCGAAAGCAAGAAATTGCAAGTAGATAAATAGGTACCACTTCGGTGGGAAGGTAACAGCGTTCCATGCACCTTGGTGTTTAGTCATGCCAGCCACATGACCACGGAAACGTCTTCGGACAGCGCTGGCTCTTTGGCTTTGAAACGGAGATGAGCACCACAACCCTAGAGTCGGATTCGACTGGCTTTTGAGCAAGGGAAACCTTTACTTTTACCTTTAATGCCATAGAGTCCACCTTCGGAAGTGGCCATTTTCTCCAGGGGAACTGATCTCTGGTGCCTGGCCATCCGTTGTAATCCTAAGAGATCTTCAGCCACCACCTGGAGGTTGACAACCCTACCCAAGCACCAGTGAGGGAAGCGACAGCTGTAACCGATGGCCACGGATCCCCAGATCCACGCCACTGCAGCGACAGATCCTGAAGTGTAGCATCTGCTTAGCACTGGGACCCACTTCCGAAACCTTGAGAACCAGTGGCTGAAAAGAGTAATAACAGACAGACTGGAGATTTTAGGGGTGGAGACTGGGGAGGGTGGGATTTTGGGAGGGGAGGACCTTCGATGGGGTATAGTGCCATAGAGTCCACCTTCCAAAACAGCCATTTTCTCTAGGTCAGGGGTGGCCAAACTGTGGCTCGGGAGCCATATGCGGCTCTTTACACATATTGTGCGGCTCTCGGCAGGGCAGCTGGGGAAGCTAAATACCATTAGCAAACAAATATCATTGGACAAATAAATATCATTATCAGTATCTGCTTTTACCACTTTTGTTATTATTTTTGGCAGTCTCCTTTAATGTTAATAAAAAGCAAATCTGCAAATTTCCCAGTAAAAACATGTAATATTTGTTCATGTCTTGTGGCTCTGAACATCTGGCGTTTATTCTATGTGGCTCTTACGTTAAGCAAGTTTGGCCACCCCTGATCTAGTCCAACCCCCTCCTCAATGCAGGATCAGCCTAGAGCCTCCCTGCCAAGTGTTTGTCCAGCCGCGGCTTAAAGACCACCTCCCTGGGCAGCTGATTCCACTTTAGCCAAGCTCATGACCAGGCCAGCTGTTTAATTACAAGACTGAAAGCAATTTTAAAAAATCAGCGCTGAATGTTGGCCCACAAGGGACTTGCTAAATTTCTGGAGGGTGAGAGTGCAGCTTAGGTTGGCAAAAATTACCTGATGAAACACAACTCTTGGCCAGTGGACTATGCTTGTTCATTTATACATTATGGAGTACACAGGTTGGGTCAGCAAGTTTGGCCGCCCCTGCTCTAGGTGAATTGATTTCTGTTGTCTGGAGATCAATTGAATCCCAGAGGATCTCCAACCAACACCTGGAAGTTGGCAACACCTACAGAGAGAGTTTTGCATTTTGCAAATGAAGTGGATTTGCCTCCTCAAGGTCACGCCTCCGCCTTGCGAGGGGATCGGCCTCCCCCCCTTCCGGCCTCCCATCTTCAACCCCTGACGCCTTACTGGTTCTCATCACCATTTTTAATG
>NW_015164287.1:86192-93807 GCF_001447785.1 Gekko japonicus
GGTGACTTATACGAGCTATTCCAAGGGATAGCGAGTCGATATATTTGTTTTCTCGTTTGATATACGGCTGTGATAGGAAACCATGCGTGAAGTTTATTAAACCGGCCTAATTTTCTATCAGTTCTCAGAAGTATCGATCCTGTCTATAGAAGTTATCTGACTTTAGCACAAGCATAGGTTTAAAAAAAAAACATTTAAAAGCAAAAGGTTGGGGGGGGGGAGAGAAGAAACTAATTCTGCAGGAGGGCCTCTAACACGGAATATAAAGAGGCTGATTTGAATGCAACTGCAAAATCTCTTGGATCAATGGACTGAAGTGTTGATTTTTTTGGGGGGGGGACATTAGAAAGCAGGGAGCACAAATCAGGCGAGGGGCAGCACGTGCTTCCCACGAGCAGAGGAAATGATGAATACTCCAGATCTGAACCGTTCAGGGCATAGATTAAGCATTTACACAGACGCAATTTCAGGCAGAGGATTCTGGGAAGAACTGGCACACTCGCCAGAGATAAAAGACATTGGGGCAGTGAGCTGGAGACGCAAAGTATAGTCTAAATATTAATGACAGTGCCAATACTATAGGGCTGCCAGGGCTGCCCAGGGGGCGGGGGTTTGCCCGCTCTAGAGGCCCCAACCTGCCAGCCCGGATCCAGCCGCCGGGAGGAACCCCGCCCCCGAAATGTGGGAATCGGGCCGACATGCCCAGTATGATGATGTCACCCAGAGGTGACGTCATTCTGCCAGGCACGTCGTTGGGGGATGCTCTAGCATTCAGCATTAAAACTCTATGGTACCATAGAGTTTTAAAGCCGAATGCTAGTTCATCCCTCAATGGCGTGATGATGCCACTTCCAGGTGATGTCATCACAGCACATGCGCATACATCTCCCGGACACGGAGCTTCCGACCCCTGCTGGATGCCAGGTAGCGACCTGGCAACCCTAATACAGAAAAAGAAGAAGAAGAATTAGCCAACCTAGCTGGTTGTCTCTTTTCGATTTCTTATATCGGGGTCCCCAACCTTTTGTGGGCACCTTTGGGATGCTGACACAGGGTACTGAGCACAACTACAATACAGCTGCTACAGGAGGTGGAGCCAAAAAGAAAATGGCTTCCATAAGAGGCAGAGCCATGCACACAAAGGAACCCCACGTATAGAGGAAAAGAGGGGTAATTTTTAAAAAAGAGGAGTGAGAGAATGAAGCCAACCCTGTGGTGACAATGGCACCTGAAGCAGTGTTGTTTTAATCTGCCCCGCCAATCAGATGTCCAGCGGCCAGTCAGGAGACCCTCGTGGTCCCACCCGCTTTCTAAAACCATTCGGTGGGCACCTCTACTGCCAGACCTTGCTTTGCTTTGCTTGCTCAGGTTGCCATATTCGCCGGGTGAGGTAACTTCCTGTGGAGAGGGGTGTGCATGATGTGTGAGTGGGAACCTTTTCCTTGTAGGAGCAATAACTTTTCTGAAGATGAGCCTCCCTCTTTCCCAGAGAGGGTGTCCTTGAGACTTTCGGTGCCAGCTTGAGCTTGTAGATAACAGAATCATATATTTTCCCATTAGGTTGAGATGGCAACGCCTTGGTGGGGCGATTGTGATTGGGGAGCGGGGAGAGGGCTGTGTTTGAATTACCTATATTAAGTCATGTGCATGCCAAAATTGCCACTTCTAACACAAGTGCTATTCTGGATCATGCAGATATCTCAATAAACATATCAATGCCAAAGAGAGTGTTATTGGGAGTAACTTGACCGGAAGTCTGACACTCTACTGCCACTGGTTTCAGCCTGACTCATTTTCACTACTGAAGATACAGAACAATCATTTAGTTTGCAGGCATTTGTACGCAGTCAACAGAAAAGGAACACAGAAAAGTGCTTTAATTTCAATAGGAAAACTTCAGCCTGAAGCTGAGACATTGGGGTGAAGAAAGCAGCTCCCAGGTTCGCTTCTCGCAAGAGAGAACTTAAATCCAAAGAAGGGTATGGCGATCTTGCCTTCTTCCCTCCCTTACACCCAGGATTTTTCCTTTCTTCATTTCTTGCTGAGCAGCCCCTAAATCTATTTTCTTCTTATTTGTTTATGGCTGTTTCATCCAGTCGCTTTAATATACGTACTCTGATGCTGGCCCAGCCCAGGGAACTAGAGTTGCCAGTTGCCTTCCTCCTGCCAGTGGGGGGATTTGAGGAGACATTCTGGGGATGGGTGGCGATGTTGGTGACATGCTGACATCACTTCCTGAAGTGACGTCATCGTGTCAGCAACGTCAGGGTGATGCTTTACCTTTTCTTGCAAAACTCTATGGTCAAAACAGCTACAAACGATGCGTAGAGTTTTGCCCAGAAAGTAGAGCGTTGCCCCCAATGTCGCCGATGCGATGATGTCACTTCCGGAAGTAACGTCAGCATGTCACTGACATTGTGTGGAGACGTTTGTTTGGGGGTGGGGTTTCCCCTGCTGGCTGGCGGCGGGCCAGAGCCCGCAAAAGCAGGGGATTCCTTACCCTGACCAGGAACCTGGCAAGCATACAGGGAACTGAGGGAAGAGACCCATTCACCTTCTTATATTCAGCTTCTGAAATGGCACACGAGAGGCTTTTGAAAGTTCAAAACAAACAAAACGTTTTACTTAATCAGGGCTCTTTTTGTAGAAAAAGCCCAGCAGGAACTCATTAGCATAATAGGCCACACCCAACAGCAGGAACTCATCAGCATATTGGGCCACACCCCTGACAGCACAGCTCATTAGCACATTAGGCCACACCCCCATGTTACCAGAAGTGTGGTTATCCAGCTACACCCACCTTTTGCATGTTATTCTGTTTACCTTGTTTGTTGTCAAAACCCAGGGCTTTTTTTGTAGCAGGAACTCCTTTGCATGTTAGGCCACACACCCCTAATGTAGCCAATCCTAATGAGTTCCTGCTGTTGGGTGTGGCCTATTATGCTAATGAGTTCCTGCTGGGAAAGGTCAGGTGGAATCTGGGGTAGGATGTATGAGGTGAACGAATAATAAAAACTGAGATAACTTTGTAATCACACTAACTCCAGATAATTTGCTGTCAACAGTAAGTATTTCTGCTGTTCAAAAAGGTCTTTTAAAACTTTGAGGAGAGAGGCTTTCTTTTCAGTTTCTGCTTAAACACTCAAGCATAAGTTTCTGAGTTTCACTGACTCTAAAAGTCTACAACCAAGTTCCCCAAATCCTTCTATATACACAGACCAGGAATCACTCCTCTTTTAAGAACTATCTCCCTTTTCATTGGGAGGCGGGGGATTACTTCTCTTAACTAGAAATATTTTCTCTTTTTGGCCTGAATTAGGATCCTCTCTGATCTTCTCATTTCTTTTGCCTCCTTCCAAGTCCTTCCAAGTCCACAGTCAGTGCTTAACTGTCTCTTCTTCAGCTGTCAGTTCCCAACTGTCATTTCTAAACTGATTCTCTCCACTGAATTCCTGTTTGAACAGCCTGTCACTCAAAGGTTCTCAGGCTCGGTTAGGCATTAACCCTTGACAGGCCGTGTGACGACCTCCTATTAGGGAGGACTGTATTTCTCTTTAAATGTGCTCTTTATTTCTGTAAAACTGGGTATATTCAGCTGCCACTAGGAATTTAAGGATTTCCAAACCTTCTGTTTCTCTTATTGGTAGGGTAACACAGGCTCAAAGCTTTTCAGGGATCTATTGTGGTCCAGAGGAAGAATTGATATGAATTCTGGGATATATTTAAATAAAATAGGATTTATTGAAAGGGGAACAAAATAAGAAGTTGGTAATTATTTAACTGGTTGGGAATAAGGTTTCTGTAAATGAACTTATCCACTGTAGCACTTTAACACACATATACTGATCCTTCTCTGATCCCACAAAGATACCTGTTAGAGGCGATCTGGTGACTTCTGGTGCTTTGCAAAGTGACTCTCTGTGCCCTTAAGCCTGCAAAGTTATTTGGAAAAGGTGTGGGGAGGAGCCGGGCTCAGCAGCCTGCTAGAGGCGATCTGGTGGCTTCTGGTGCTTTGCGAAGTGACTCTCCGTGCCCTTAAGCCTGGGAGGTTAAGTAATACAAATATGTTTCATATAAATATAAATAAGTTTAATATAAATATATGGCTTGTAATACAAATGATAATAGTTTATATGTTGTTTGTATGTTTGTACACTCTAATTTTTTTTTTTTAATGTCGGCCCGCTCACAGTTTTAACGCTAGGACCACTTTTGGCTCACAGGGTAAAATTTCTGCTCATGAGACTGCACACCTTAGAGGGAACATTGCTGTCCACTCTTGGAGACCAGTGCTGGTGACCAGGTTTTTATGGAACTGTTGGTAAGAATGATGTGTCAACAAGTCGGGAATGCACTGAGCCATCTTTTCACCAAACTCAGACGTCCCAAACTCTGCAGCTAGCCCTTCCTTGGAGGGACGGTGCTTCAACCCCTCGATCTTTCTGGTTGCCTTTTCCCGTACCTTTTCCATTGCCATGCTATCCTAGACAGAGGTGCAGAGACACTTTGGCTGGCTCATTCCATGGAGCTCCAGCAGGCCTCCTTTGGTTTCTGTGCCACCCGACAGCTGTCGCCTGCCAGAGGCGGTTCACTTGAGCCTTGCTGGGAAGAAACGCACGTTACAAGACGGAACATATGTGCCGGGTAAACATATTAAAGGCAACTGGCAGAACGACAGGCTTGTGGCTCCCCTAGTCAAGGGAACAAAAGAGAAATTTTAATCAACAGCAGACGATTAAAATAAAAAGGAGAGCTCTGCTGTTCCGGTGAGAAGGTGATGCCCTTGTCCGCCTCCCCCTTTGACCCACCTTTTTTCCCTTGAGAAGCTCCTGAGAGGTCATCCAAATCCAAAGTGTTGCCTGACAAGACTTAACTCTGCCCAGCTCCACTCCACTGGCTGCCAGGAATGTGGCCAGACCGCCAGAGCCACGACCCAGAGGAGGCCAGCCGGGGCCTTTGGACTGGTCTCCTTTCATCCCTGAGGTTTAATCCTGCCCTCCTGGGCAAAGATAATCCCGGTGGAGTCACAAGCAGGCAGCCGGCACCAATTAAGCCTGCACAAAAGGGGCCGGACTGAAGACCCTCTCGGTGGGGCCAAGACAGTCACTGCTAAGCCCCCCCTCCCAGTTGCAGGGATCAGAGAGATCAGACCACGCTGGTGGTCTGGCCCTCCTTTGCACGAGAGGAGTGTCCCTTCTCTCCCCTCCCTCAATGGACATCTGGGAAAAAATCTCCCTGTTCCTTTCTGTCTAGTACATTTCCCTTCCCCCTTTCTTCCCGCAAACTCAAGATGGCCATACACTACCTACTTCCCTCTTCCCCAGTTTTATCCTCGCACCAACTCAGTAACGTAGATTCAGATGACAAAGCGTGGTTGTCTCAAAGTCACCCGGTGGGCATCAGGGCGATTCGGGGATTCGAACTCGGGACTCCAAAATCCCAGCTCCACACTCTAACCGCACTGGGTTCCACAGAATTACATGTCCCCCATTAAGAAAGAAAAAACACAAAAAAACCTTGGGTGAGAAATTGCCAGAGAACCTCTGTTTGGATGGAAGGCAGGAGTTGGGGAGGTCTTCCAGAACCAACAAGTAGGATACTTCCAAAATTCCACCCCTCCAAATTCCTCTTGGAGTCTGGCATTCCTAATACTTGCAAGGTTCCAGAGCGGGGCAGAAGCACTGAGATGCCTCCGTTGTTTAATTAACAAATTGTACACCTTGTAATAGGAGCTGCGGTGGCTCAAGTGGTTAAGACGGTGAACTGCAGGCTGTGGAAGGTCGGTAGTTCAGCAGTTCGAGACCCGAGTGTGCCGCATGACAGATCCCGTCACTAGTTCCAGCTCCTGCCAACCTAGCAGTTCAAAAGCAAGAAATTGCAAGTAGATAAATAGATACTACTTCGGTGGGAAGGTAACAGCATTCCGTGCGCCTTGGTGTTTAGTCATGCCGGCCACATAATCACAGAAACATCTTCGGACAGCGCTGGCTCTTTGGCTTTGAAACGGAGATGAGCACCGCAACCCTAGAGTAGGATGCGACTGGCTTTCGAGCAAGGGAAACCTTTACCTTATACTTTACACCTTGTAATTATGGTCAAAGCAATGGTATTCCCAGTAGTAATGTATGGCTGTGAGAGTTGGGCCATAAGGAAGGCCGAACGCTGAAGTATAGATCGTTTTGAATTATGGTGCTGGAGAAGACTCTTGAGAGTCCCTTGGACTGCAAGGAGATCAAATCAGTCAATCAACCCTGACTGTTCCCTGGAATGCCAGATACTGAAGCTGAAGCTCAAATACTTTGGCCACCAAATGAGAAGGGAGCACTCACTGGAGAAGACCCTGATGCTGGGAAAGATCGAAGGTCAAAGAAGAGGGGAGGGCAAAGGATGAGATGGTTAGACAGTGTTATCGATGCAACGAACATGGAGTTGAGCAAACTTCAGAGGACGACATAAGACAGGAGGGCCTGGCGTGATTGTGGTCCGTATTGTCACGAAGAATCGGACTTGACTGTGCGACTGAACAATAACAACAACAAAAAACACCTTGTAATGCCCGTGCCACAGTTTCCCATTCCTTCCGACAGCTTGCATCTGCCCCCACCCCACCCCTGCATTAGTAATGAGTGGTCACGGTACAGTTACATTACTAATTGTTTTATTTTTAATATCGATTGGCTGCCTCGACCTTCAGACTGCAGCTCAGAAAATAAAGCACCCGGAGCTGAAGCACAATACTACATAAATGGTAATCAGAGTGGCTGAATAATACAAGTCATTTTTAAAAAACCGCAAGGAGAGCGGCCAGTTCCTAAAGGGCCTGTGCTTCTGGGGAGCATTCCACACTCAAGAGGCCGCCACCGAGCAGGCCCTGCCACCCATTGTTCAGTTCATGCAACACAAGGGTTTGATTTAAACACAAACTAAGATCAGTGTGGAACAAAGTTTGAGCCCAGTGGCATCTTTAAGACCGACAAAGCTATACCCAGAATTTAAGTCTGTTGGTCTTAAAGGTGCCCCAGGACCCAAACTGTGTTCTCTTGCTTCAGACCAACACGGCCACCCACCTGAATCGAAGGTTAGTGTAGTCTGAGCACACACTTAGCTCCCCAGCTGTCAAATCAGTAAACCAGATGTCTCACCTGAGCCTGAACATCTGTAATCTCAGGTTAAAGAACTCAACAACCACCAAAGATCCCAAGTGCCCCCAGCTGTTATCAGCCCTCACAGAAAAAACACATTCAAATGTAAATAAAGTGGGAGGAAACCCTGTGATCCGTAGGCAGAAGGAGCTCAATCCTAGGACACCCCACAAAAAGCAGGAACCCTCCCTCGTTCCCCACCGCCTCATGCTCTAGGATTCCCTTGAAACAATACCGGAAAAACCATAGAGGTTTGGGGATTCTTAGAGTGTCCCATCATGTGGTGACATCACTTCTGCTTATGCAGCTGGGAATGATGTTTCGGCATCATGGGACCCCATTCCACCCCCCACCCCCCGCTGCATCAGCGGACACTTGGCAATCTGAAACTGGTTAGATCTAGCCAGGGCTCTTTTTCTAGCAGGAACTCCTTTGCATGTTAGGCGACACACCCCTAATGTAGCCAATCCTCC
>NW_015164287.1:94090-98386 GCF_001447785.1 Gekko japonicus
GAAGAAGAAGAAGAGATTGGATTTATACCCCGCCCTTCACTTGTAGTCTCAGAGCGGCTTACAAACTCCTTTCCCTTCCCCCTCCCCACAACAGACACCCTGTGAGGTGGGTGGGGCTGAGAGAACTCTGACACAAACTGCTCTTTTTCAAGGACAGCTGTGACTGACCCAAGGTCACACCAGCAGGTGCAAGTGGAGGAGTGGGGAATCAAACCTGGTTCTCCCAGATTAGAGTCCGCACACTTAACCACCACACCAAACTGAATGAAAATGCAGGGCCCCAGCCACCCTGGTTCACGAGCACGATCCCGAAATGCCGGCTGCGGATAGACATGGGTAAGGTCCTGCTCAGCTGACCTCCAGCTTTATTCCTTCACCACCTTTCCCCCCAGTATATTGTCGTGGGCCAGCCTCAGCCTGAGGTGGAGCCAGACTCTGACTTGCTGCCTGAGCCCAGCCTGGGTGAGGACCAGTCTGACTTGCGGCCCGGAGCTCAGTGGGAGGAAGGACTCCTCAGAAGTCGAGCCTGGGTCCACTGTGGCGAAAGATGACTTCAGAGGAGAGGACACTCAGGAATTCCATTCAGATAATACTGAGCCGGCTGAAATCAGGGAGCAAGTACCTCCGGGGGCACCCACGACCAGTGTTCCCTCTAAGCTGAGTTAGTGTGAGCTAGCTCACCATTTTTTAGCCTCCGGCTCACATTTTTTTGTTTCAGCTCAGGGAGGAGGGCTCCAGAGCAAGCTAATTTATGCAGTAGCCAAATCCCTCACTCACAACTTTAATGCCGGTAGCTCACAAAGCAGAATTTTTGCTCACAGGACTCCACAGCTTAGAGGGAGCATCGCCCACGACTCCCCCAGATCCCCCCCCCCGCTCATAGAAAGAAGACGGGCTAAAATTAGAAGGCAATTGCAAGAATGCAGACAGAGTAAAAGATTAATGGCCCGTTGACAGCTACAAGATGAGTCATTGCAGGAGCCTTGCTAACTTGCCAGCTGCAAACAGGGAAAAGCTACATAAAGCTGGGTGGGAGCTGTTGCCAACTTGTGGAGGCAACACGTCACCTCACAGTGAATCCTGCAACCACAGCTCCTGACCAATGTTCCCTCTAAGCTGAGTTAGTGTGAGCTAGCTCACACTAACTCAGCTTAGAGGGAACACTGCTCCTGACCCTGCTCTACTCCTGTGACTCTTGGACTGACTTGACTCTGCTTTTGGACTCTCTCGGACTGTAACAACTGACCTTGGAATATTTGGACTATACTGTGAACATTCCTTTGACCAGCTCCTGCCTGCGTGACCTAGACTTTGACTTGGAGCCTGCGAGACCAGCTGGGCTATGACATATATTCTGGGCACTGCAGTTCCAAGAACCACTCGATATGAATGAAGGAGAGGGGAGGCTAAGACCCTAAGCCCAGAAACTAAAATAACCTAACTGCTCCACAGATCTCCCCCTTGCCAGTGGAACATGTAAAGCTTGTAGACTGGAGGAATCACTGGATGGGGAGTAATATCCTGACGAACTGGAATTTTTAGAAGGATAATTTAGTGCCAGAAATGAAATCCATGTTGATTGGGGCGGGGGGTGTAGATTTGCAAGCAAGGTATTCAGCTTTGCAAGTGAACCATCTGGTTCTGGTATCGCCTCCTCATGAAAAGTCCGTCACCAACAGCACAATGAATACAAGGCCGCAATCCAGACCATGAGCATTAGTCCAAACAGAAGATAATGCACCTCGCAGACACACTGGCTAGGGACACAGCTGAAATTCTGCCTTGGGGTGCCTAGTCTTGATTTCTGGGGATGTGATTGGCAGCTGTATCCTGTGACATCTGAGCAGAAGAGCCAATGGTATTCTGGAACGAGGATGAGATAAGCCGTTGGGTCATAATGGAAGATCCTCTTCAGTTGCGTGGCAGAGGACGCACTGATGAACAAGGACGGGATGGCCACCGTCTGCCTCTCGACCTCGTCTTCACTTATCATGGTCACTAACTTGTCTGAATGGACATTGTGTACAATGGCCGCCTGATACCCAGCCTCCTGGGCACGGAGGACCTTGGAGGTGAAAGAGCAGTTGTACCTCTCGATGAGTGCAATAAAGGCGTCAATGGAGTCGTTGGAAGAAGGTGGCGGTTTGAGTGGGTGACAGGCATTGGCCGGCCTGGCTACAATTAGGTAACCCAGGAGACCTTCATGGTAGAGCACTGGCCCAAAATCTGAAGCCATGGCCTTGAAATCTTGGCTGATACCGTTATGATTATACACGGCACGGATCAAGGCTGCTTTGGTGGATACGTGGAAGAGGAGGAGCTCCATAACCAAGCGGAAAGGAAAAGAAAGAACAGCAGGCATCCTGAGGTAGTCTAAGCAGCTTCTAAAGTCTTCAGCAGTTGCAGTATCAATACGTGGGTTCCTGAATCCTCCATTAAACCAGAGAGCATTTGGGCAAGAGAAACACGCCAAGACTCCTGGAAAATGTGAGACACCTAGCCCTAGATGTCGGTTAATGCTGGCTGGGCTCCTCCAAGCCCTTTCCCCCGAAAGCCTTTGTGACCTCATAGCCTGCCTCCACTCACCTGGGAAACATCTCCACATTCAACATGGGTGCCCAAGACAGCTAGTTTAAGTCAGGCAACCTAGGAAATGTCACCAGCTTTCCTCCAAAGCAAAAATGTTGAACGAATCCTGAGGTTCTTGCTGAGATGGAAAGTCTGAGGGGTTTCGAAAGGATCCTTTCTGGTTTTGCCAAAAGCTAAAAGCCAAGGTGGATTTTGGAGGTCCCCATTCAGCTAGAACATCTCTGGGAATATGACTGGACTTCAAGAATGTTTGAATCTCCTCCTTGGTCAAACTGTTATACAAATCCTCATTGTTTCCCTGATTCCAATTTGAGAAACACACTCTCTCAGTCCTGTGAAGGAAGAAACTGTAACAGAGGTCTTTATTGTTAATCGATTAACAGGGAGAAACCAAATAAACAGGGGTTGGCCCCCTCAGATACCAACCAGCGTCTCTGAGGTTACAATGGGAGGCATAGTGTTTTATATTTTCACATGACATCAGAGAAATGAAATAGAATTATTAGTTACAGCAAACTTCGTCAAACTGTGTCATCTATTTCCCATTGGGCTGAGACCTGTGGGTTGGGTCTTCCCAGGCAAAGTTTCTTCTTCCTAGCTGAACATTAAACTTTTCTCTAGCCTAGGTCATAGAATTCCAGAAGTATCTATATGAGCTGATACGGTTATAAGATGTTCATTGTCCTCTGTGTAGCCAGGCTAACTGGCACATGTGCAGAAGTAGCCAGTCAGTCAAGGCCGCAAACCTCAGCAGAACAGCAAAAATAGCGGAACAGCATTTTGTTTAAGCTTCCCAGAATGCATTTCCAGCAATAGCCATAAGTGAACCAACGTCTAATATCTGAATACATTCATGATTGATTTCTGTCCATGTAGTCAGAATCATAAATAGCACTTAACATATGTATCACAGAAAGGTTAAGTGTGCCTGCAAAGCTCATTCTATTAGTCAGTGGCAGAGTGCAAAATGCTTTAACAGTGTTTTATAAACTGTGCATACAACAAAACCATTCTGAGGCCCCGGTCACACAGAGAATTTGCCACGCGAAAGGCACGAATGTTGGGCGGATTTTGGGGGCGGGATCACACCGCAACATCTGGGAAGCGTAGTGCACCAGTGGCCAACCTGTGGCATCCCGCCGAAGATGCGGAGTTAAGTACCAAGGAAAGTGCACTAGTAGCTGGGAAACGTGCAGCATAGGCGGGCGTCTGATCGCGGGAGCGCTAGTATCTCGTGGCATCCGGTGCCCATGTCCCGTTGCAAACCGGATGTTTTTCGTAAGTGCATGCGCACAAACACGAAACTGAAAGCAGTGCTGCTCCACGGAACTGTGCATGCGCACAAACGCGAAACGCTTGTGTGATCGTGCCGTTTCTTTGCCACGCTGCAGCATCGCCGTGTGATCGCCAGCTAACAGCCGAAGCACGGAGACTCGGGGGACCGTGTGATCGGGCTCATTATTATAACTCATTAGCACAATTTATTTGCAAATGCCACTGAAAGAGGGATAGAAAGAAATAAGGAAGGAAAGAGGGAGAGAGGGAGAGAAGGGAATAAGGAGGGAAAGAAAGAAGGAGAGAAGGAAAAAGGACAGAGAGAGAGAGAGACAGAGAGAGAGAGGAGGAAAGAAGGAGGGAGAGAAGGAAAGGAGGGAATGAGGGGAAGGAAAGAAGGAGTGAAAGAAAGAGAGAGAAGGAAAAAAGGAC
>NW_015164287.1:98412-102503 GCF_001447785.1 Gekko japonicus
AAGAGGGAAAGAAAGAAAGAAAGGGCAAACAGATGGGGAGGGAGGGAGGCTCTCTCACCCCCCTGATCAAGCCTCCGCCCGGGGCTGTTGGGAGCAGGGGGCGGGGCTTGTTGCATGTGCCCACCCCCTGGGCTCTTTACTGCCGGAGCTCTGCTCCTGTGCACTCCTGCAGGAAATGACCCCTGGGCGACACACCCCTAATGTAGCCAATCCTAAAGAGCTTACAGTAGCCCCTGTAAGAAGAGCTCTGTAAGCTCTTGGAGGATTGGCTACATTAGGGGTGTGTCACCTAATATGCAAAGGAGTTCCTGCTACGAAAAAGCCCTGGGAACACCACTAAGAGCACTTGTACATCCATGTGCTCCACCAGCTGCTCTGGCTTCCAGTTGAATACCAGGGCAAATTCAATGTTTTGGTTTTGACCTTTAAAGCCCTACGCGGACTGGGACCAACATACCTTCAGATTCGTCTCTCTGGGTATGTCCCCAGAAGAGCATTGCACTCGATGGACCATGATCTGCAGGTGGTCCCCGGCTTCAAGGATGGTGGAGCGCTCTCCTTGCTGAGATCTGGGCCCTGCGGGACCTAATGCAGTTCCGCAGGGCCTGCAAAATGGAGATGTTCTTCTGGGCCTGTGGCTGAGGCAGCAGAGATTTATTTACCTTGGCCTCTCCCTCTCTACATGGCTTGCTCTGCATATTATATAAAATCTATTTGTCCTCCATATGTCCCATCAGTACTAATTGTCATCCATTTGCACACATGTGGGGAACTGATATGGGAGCAGTTAGACATGGAATAATTGGCCGACGCCATCAATTGTTATTCTTGTTATTTATTGATGTTTTACTGTTATTTAAGGCTTGGTTTGTAGTTTTAGAAGTCGGGTTATATATGTCTTATCTGTTGTAACCCACCCTGTGCCTGCTTTGTGTGGTAAGGCGGGCTAGAAGCCCAATGAAATAAATAAATATATATATCGATATCTAACCACACTTACATACAGGATTAGACGTCATTTGACATTAAAAAAAAGTAAAATATCCATTACAAACAATCACACAAATATCATTAGAATAAACCACTTAACCACAGAATATTCTAGAAGTTATCATTTACCAAAAAAAATAATCCCGCTATCTATATCGATTGACTTCTGTAACTCCTCCCTGGGCCACACTAATAGAATATAAAAGGTCTCCAGCTTACAGAGAAATATGGCTTCTTTACTCACCCATCCCTCAAACAGACTAGTTCAGTTAACTCTGACAGTTTCGCTGTCTGCCATGCTTTATGTCTCCAAGATGCAGCGTTTAAATTTCTTATACACTTCCACAGAATGTACTCTTAGATAGTTCTGCAGTCTTGCAGCTGCACACACCAGAAGTTTAGCCAAACAGATTATCTGTCAGAGAATCCAAGTCTGTTCAAGTTTCGTTGATCAGAGATGACTAGACCATTCTTTCTCTAATCTTTATCACAGGACCTATCTCCAGAACACCTTGTCAGACCCAGGTTGCTTGGGGCTTCCAGAACTTTCTCTTTGAGTTCCAGGATGTTCTCTATAAACATATCTCCCCCTATTGGCTGTCCCTGGAGATGCAGAAGGCATACATTCCAACAATCTTCTGTTACCCCAGTAACACAAACTGTACTCACTCAGGTTTTGGTGTGGTCACTATCCTTCCTTCTGCATTCAGAAATGGCAAAGGACAGAGCTTCTAAGAGTGTAGCTTAGCAATTAGGGTACCAGGTTCATATATTCACTCAACAATGAGGTTCACTGAGTCTCAAATGTTCATTTCAACAAGGAGGAGGAGGAGGAGGAGAAGAAGAGGAAGAAGAGAAGAAGAAGAGGAGGAGGAGGAGGCTGGATTTATACCCCGCCCTTCACTCGGGAGTCTCAGAGCGGCTTACAAACTCCTTCCCCTTCCCCTCCCCACAGCAGACACCCTGTAAGGTAGGTGAGGCTGAGAGAGCTCTGGCAGAAACTGCTCTTTTTCGAGAACAGCTGTGCCAGAACTGTGGCTCGCCCAAGGTCATCCAGCAGCTGCAAGTGGAGGAGTGGGGAATCAAACCCGGTTCTCCCAGATTAGAGTACATGCACTTAACCACTACACCAAACTGGGATGCCAGTCTCTAGGTCAGACCTGGAGAGCCCCTGGAAGTATAGCTCATCTCCAGACTACAGAGATCAGTTCCCCTGGATTCTTTGGAGGGTGGACTCTACGGCATTGTATCCCACTGAGGTAGGGATGCCAGATCCTTCCTGGTCACCAGTGGGGGATGGGGGAGTAGGGCTGCCCCATCGAGGTTGGGAAACTCCTGGAGGTTTAGGAATGGAGCCTGGGGAAGACAGGGACTTCAGTGGGGTACAATGCCATACAGTTGACCCTCCAAAGCATCCATTTTCTCTAGAACAGATCTCTGTAGTCTAGAGATGAGCTGTAATTCCGGAGGATCCCCAGCTCCCACCTGGAGGCTGGCATCCGTACTTGACTGAGCTTCCTGTCCTCCCCAGGCTCCACCCCCAAATTTCCAGGAGTTTCCCAACCTGGATCTAGGAACCCTATCCCCCATCCCCTTCTGGTGGCCTGGAGGGACCTACCTGGCAACTCTACACCTCACAGGATTTTTGTGAGATTAAAATGGAGGGCAGAAGAGCTCCTTGGAAGAGGGAGGGATGACGATGTAATAGGTAACTCAGGACACAAGTTGCCACTAGAGATGTTGGAACACCCGCCAGTTCTGCTCACATTCTGCTCACCACTTGTAAGCATGGAGCCAGTTTTCCGCTGAGCATGTTGGCTGTTCTTGAGCAGGCTGAACCGGAACAAGCGGGTTAGTTCTCACTTATTCAAACAGTGCAGTACAGGGCAACTGGTGGCGTTCCACGCATGCACCTTTTCACAGGTGAGGTCTGGAGATCTCCCAGAATTATAGCCGATCTCCAGCTGACAGAGATCAGTTCCCCTAGAGAAAATGGCTTCTTTGGAGAGTGGACTCTATGGTAATATATCCTACTGAGGTCTTTCCCCCTACCCACCCATCCCTACCCAGTCTTGACCCCCCCCCCAACCTCCAGGAATTTTCCAACCCAGAGCTGGCAACCCCATTTGAATCTGTGTTACCAACAAGGTTATTTCAGACCTGTGCATTTTTTCACCTTATAGGAGCCAGAGCGACTTTCCTGCGGCATTTCCCCTGACCCGGCCATCCAAGACCCTGCGGCAGAGTCCATTTCCTCTACTGAGCAGATAACCAAAGCAGCCTGCAAGGCGGAAGGAAATGAAATTGATTCACCACAGTTGCCGCACAGCAGCAAAGCTGTTCAGCAGCTGTTTGAGTCAGACATCATTGAGGCAAGGCGATCCAAGGCTCCGCTCATGAGGGAGTCTGGCTGTTGAACATTCTATGTCCACCCACCCAACCTGTTTGCTGTGAATTTCAGGGCATCCGCAGTTGCCACTGAGGTTCAAGGCAAGCAAAATGAATTTGGGGATTCCTGCTCAAGATCTCCCAGCTGAGGAACTGAAAGAAGCAAAAAGAGGTTTATTGGGACAAGTGAGGTATCTCAAAGAAAAAGGTCTGCACATACCTATGGAGTTTTTTTCAAAGCCATGGATGCCCCGTGGTCTTTCCACTTTCGGTAGGAAGGCAGGTTATTGTGTCCATATGCACCCAGTCCATCAGAGAGCCAGTTTGGTGCAGTGGTTAAGTGTGCGGACTCTGATCTGGGAGAACCGGGTTTGATTCCCCACTCCTCCACTTGCAGCTGCTGGATGACCTTGGGCAAGCCGTAGCTCTGTCAGAGGTGTTCTTGAAAAGAGCAATTCTCAGTCAGATCTCTCTCAGCCCCTCCTACCTCACAGGGTGTCTGTTGTGGGGAGGGAGAGGGAAAGGAGTTTGTAATCTGCTCTGAGACTCTGAGGGAAGGGTGAGGTATAAATCCAATCTCCTCCTTTTCCTCCTCCTCCTGTTCTTTTATTTATTTATTTATTTATTTATTTATTTACATGAGGCTTATATACCGCCCATAACCCCTAGTGGGTCTCAGAGCGGGTTACAGACTTACTACTATATAGTAGTGA
>NW_015164287.1:103705-103879 GCF_001447785.1 Gekko japonicus
TTCTGCTTTTGGGATTAAAAATGGAAGAAGTCAACACGACTAAAAAGACTTTACTCTGGTACTTAATAACAACAGCAAGAATGATTTATGCACAATTTTGGAAAACGGAAAAAGTACCAGAGATTGAAGACTGGATACAAAAAGTTCTGTTCATGGCTGAAATGGATAAAATCA
>NW_015164287.1:104316-105631 GCF_001447785.1 Gekko japonicus
AATGTATGTATTGAACTATAGGTTACCGGTATAAAAATAAGTGTTTTGGTTGTTTTTGTTAGAGATAAGAAGATCAAGAAGAAAAGGTATAAGGGAGAGGGTGGGAGCACTGCGGGAAGCCTGACGAAGAGGGGGTGGGGGGGAGGAAAAGGGATATGCATCAATTATAATATTTAGATGTCAAACGTGATATAATATTCCTATAATAAAAATTATTTTAATAAAAAAACCCAAATCATAACTCTGCAGAGGGACAGATTTTGCCAATTAAAGACACTTTCTTTGCGTGAGAGATTCCTCCCCCCCACATCCTGGGCAGCAGCACACACCCTGTCCCTGACCCACATAAGGAGAACATAAGAGAAGACATGTTGGATCAGGCCAGTGGCCCATCCAGTCCAACACTCTGTGTCACACAGTGGCCAAAAATACCAGGTGCCATCAGGATCCACCAGTGGGGCCAGGACACTAGAAGCCCTCCCACTGTTGCCCCCCTCCCAAAGCACCAAGAATACAGAGCATCCCTTGCCCCAGACTAAGAGCTCCTATCTATACCTTGTGGCTAATAGCCACTGATGGACCTCTGCTCCATATGTTTATCCAGTTCCCTCTTGAAGCCGTCCATGCTTGTAGCCGCCACCACCTCCTGTGGCAGTGAATTCCGTGTGCCGATCACTCTTTGGGTGAAGAAGGACTTCCTTTTATCCGTTCTAACCCGACTGCTCAGCAATTTCATGGAGTGCCCAGCCAGTAGCATTCAAAACAATGCATTTGGAGATTCGAGTACTGGGATCCATGCAAAGATCTGGAGGGATTGTGTCCTTCCAGGCACTTCTGTTTGCAGGAATATGTCCTTCATGATAGGAAAAGTTGAAGGCAGCATGAAAAGAGGAAGACCCCGCATGAGATCAAGTGACTCTATAAGGGAAGACACGGCCCTCACTTTGCGAGACCTGGGAAAGGCTGTTAATGAGAGAACGTTTTGGAGGACAGTAATTCACAGGATCGCTGTAAGTTGGGAAGAACTTGATGGCACTTAACACAGAGACATGTTGTGAATGGGAAATAGGAAGCCAAAGAGATCCAAATTCAAGGCCTTGGGGAGGGGTCGTGGGCTCAGTGGAAGAGCACATGCTAGGCTTGGCAAGTCCCCCCGGGGGGCGGGGAAACCCCCGCCCCAGAGGCCCGTTCCCCACCGCCAGCAGATCGGGCCCCGGGGGGAACCCCACCCCGGCGTGCGCGTCACCAGGAAGTGACGTTATGACGCCGGGCACGCTGGGGGCAGGGCCACGGTCATCCGAGGGAAAACTCTATG